>NC_057746.1:4452189-4490033 GCF_004010195.1 Chiloscyllium plagiosum | reverse complement strand
AGGGGAAAGATATAAAAGAGACTTAAGGGGCAACTTTTTCACGCCGAGGGTGGTACGTGCATGGAATGAGCTGCCAGAGGATGTGGTGGAGGCCGGTACAATTGCAACATTTAAGAGGCATTTGGAGGGGTATATGAATAGGGAGGGTTTGGAGGGATATGGGCCAGGTGCTGGCAAGTAGGACTAGATTGGGTTGGGATATCTGGCTAGCATGGACTGGTTGAATCGAAGGGTCTGTTTCCATGTTGTACATCTCTATGAATTTATGACTCCAAATGAGATAACGCGAATCCAGAGAAAGTACATTCCTGTCAGGGTGAAAGGAAAGGCTGGTAGGTACAGGGAATGCTGGATGACTAAAGAAATTGAGGGTTTGGTTAAGAAAAAGAAGGAAGCATATGTCAGGTATCGACAGGATAGATCGAGTAAATCCTTAGAAGAGTACAAAAGAAGTAGGGGTATACTTAAGAGCGAAATCAGGAGGGCAAAAAGGGGACATGAGATTGCTTTGGCAAACAGAATTAAGGAGAATCCAAAGGGTTCTTACAAATACATTAAGGACAAAAGGGTAACTAGGGAGAGAATAGGGCCCCTCAAAGATCAGCAAGTGGAGCCGCAGAAAATGGGGGAGATACTAAATGAGTATTTTGCATCAGTATTTACTGTGGAACAGGGTATGGAAGATCTAGACTGTAGGGAAATAGATGGTGACATCTTGCAAAATGCCCACCTAACGGAGGAGGAAGTGCTGGATGTCTTAAAACAGGTAAAGGTGAATAAATCACCAGGACCTGATCAAGTGTACCCGAGAACTCTGTGGGAAGCTAGAGAAGTGATTGCTGGGCTTCTTGCTGAGATATTTGTGTCATCGATAGTGACAGGTGAGGTGCCGGAAGACTGGAGGGTGTCAAACGTGGTGCCACTGTTTAAGAAAGGTGGTAAGGACAAGGTAGGGAATTATAGACCAGTGAGCCTGACGTCAGTGGTGGGCATGTTTTAGAGGGAATCCTGAGCGACAGGATGTAAATGTATTTGGAAAGGCAAGGACTGATTAGGGATAGTCAACACATGGCTTTGTGCGTGGGAAATCATGTCTCAGAAACTTGATTGAGTTCTTTGAAGAAGTAACAAAGAGGATTGATGAAGCAGAGTGGTAGATGGTTCTACATGGACTTCAGTAAGGTGTTCGACAAGGTTCCATATGGGAGACTGATAAGCAAGATTAGATCTCATGGAATACAGGGAGAACTAGGCATTTGGATATAGAACTGGCTCAAAGGTTGAAGACAGAGGGTAGTGGTGGAGGGTTGTTTTTCAGACTGGAGGCTTGTGACCAGTGGAGTGCCACAAGGATCAGTGCTGGATCCTCTACTTTTTGTTATTTACGTAAATGATTTGGAAGCGAGTATAAGAAGTACAGTTAGTAAGTTTGCAGATGACACCAAAATTGGAAGTGTGGTGGACAGTGAAGAGGGTTACCTCAGATTACAACAGGATCTGGACCAGATGGGCCAATGGGCTGAGAAGTGGCAGATGGACTTTAATTCAGATTAATGTGAGGTACTGCATTTTGGGAAAGCAAATCTTAGCAGGACATAGACACTTAATGGTAAGGTCCTAAGGAGTGGTGCTGAATAAAGAGACCTTGGAGTGCAGGTTCATAGCTCCTTGAAAGTGGAGTCACAGGTAGATTTCCCTGGAGCGTCAGAGGCTGAGGGGTGACCTTATAGAGGTTTACCACATTATGAGGGGCATGGATAGGGTAAATATGCAAAGTCTTTTCCCTGGGATTGGTGAGTCCAAAACTAGAGGGCATAGGTTTAGGATGAGAAGGGAAAGATATAAAAGAGACCTAAGGGGCAACTCTTCCACACAGAGGGTGGTATAGGTATGGAATGAGCTTCCAGCCCAAGTGGAGGAGGCTGGTACAATTGCAACTTTTATAAGGCATTTGGATGGGTATACGAATAGGAAGACTTTGGAGGGATATGGGCCGGGTGCTGGCAGATGGGACTAGATTGTGTTGGTATATCTTGATGGCATGGACAGGTTGGACCGAAGGGTCTGTTTCCATGCTCTACATCTCTATGACTCTATGAGATCAAGGGTCAAATTCTAAGTCAAAATTACTCAGGGAGCTTATGGGCATTTTAGGAATGAAACAATTCCAATCCACTGTATATCATCCAGAATTGCAGAGAGGGTGAGAATGGTGCCAGCAAACTTGAAAGACCATGTTGAGGGCTTACAGTTGAGGACTATCCAGACTGTTGGGATCAAGGAATTCCATTTGTACTTTTTTGCAATTAGGGATGCACTGAATTAATTCACAAAATTCATTCCATTTGAATTAGATTTTGGGCATGAGGTGGGAGGACCACTAAAATTCATTAAAAGGAAATCAGTAAGTCAGGCTTCGAAGACCAAATTTTGAACTATCTGTCAAATTTTAGGGAACGATTAGATAGAGTGGAGGAGTTAGCTAGATAGGATTTAAAAGCAGCAGAGTGGATGATGAAATGGGACGCCGACAAGAAATCAAAAATTTGCAATTTTGCTAATGGAAGTGTTACTTCCAGTGATGGGTAAATATTTAAAAGTAACATTTCATGGACGTTATCAAATCGAAAGGAAATTGAATGAGGTGAATTATTTGATAAGGACTCCAGATATAAAGGAATCTCACAGAGCGCATCATATGAATATGCTCAAAAAGTATTTTTATAAGCAAGTAAAACAAAAGGAGAATGTGCTACTTGTTACAACACAGAGTGAAGAACCAAATTCAGAGGATTCTGATTTAGGCATTCCTCAAATTAAATTGGACAATGAGGAAGTTTTTTAAAATTGGGAAAAATTATTGTGTTACCTTCCAGAGGAAAATCAAAATGATGAGAAAAGAGTGTTTACTATTGCATGTGAGATACATGTGAATAAACTGGGAAGACAGAGTCAAAAAGTGTAGCGCCGAATAAAGCACTGCAAGTCAGACAGCATCTGAGGAAAAGGGGAGTCGACGTTTTGGGTTGGGCTGTTCATCAGGATTGAAGAGGGGAAAGGAGGCTGAGAGATAAATTGGGGCTTGTGGTGGGGCTGGTTAAAAAGTTGCTGGGATGGTGATAGGTGGATGCAGGAAGGAGGTGATGGTGATAGGGCAGTGGGAAGGGTGCAGCGGATGGGTAGAAAGGAAGCTGGACAGGTAGGTCAGGTTAAGAGGGTGGTGCCAAGTTGGGATGAGATGGGGGCAATGTGGAAACTTGGAAACTGATGAAATCAATATTGAGGCCATGTGGTCATAGACTCTCCAGGTGGAAAATGACGTGTTCTTCCTTCAGCTAACAATGGCTTTGATTTGGTGATGGAAGAGGCCCATGATGGACATGTCCTGAGGGGAATGGCAGACAGAATTGAAGTGTTGTGTACAGGAAGGTGGGGTTAATTGGGTACAGACCAGAGATGTTCCCTGAACAATTCTGCGAATTTGTGCTCAGTCTCTCCGATGTAGAGGATACCACATTGAGAGCAACGCCTGCAGTAAATGAGGTGGGATGGTATGCAGGTGAATCTCTGTCAGTTTTCAAATGATCCTCTGGGTCCTTGGATGGAGGAGTTGGAGGTAGTGTGGGCGCAGGTTTTGTACCTCTTGCAGCAGCAGCAGAAGGTATCCTGTTTAGGGGTTGGGTTGGTGGGGACCGTGGACCTGACGAGGGAATCGGGGGAGAATGGTCTCTGCAGAACGCAGATGGGGTGGGGAGAGAAATATATTTTTGATGGTGGGGTCTGATTGTAGGTGGCAAAAATGGCAAAGGATGATGTGCTGTGTCTGGATGTTTGTGGGGTGGAGTGCCGGGACTGGGGTGATTTCAATCATTATTGTGGTTGGGGGGAATGGGGTTCGAGGGTGAAGGTGCGCCTCCAAGTACTAATTTACTTATGCATGATTAGATATAGGAAATGCTGCTCATAGACTTAACCCTCTAAAGTTGGCACAGATTCAAAAAGAGATTGAACACATTCTCAAAGGCAACATAAACAAAGTGAGTTGCGGCAACTGGAGCTCACCCATAGTAATGGTGCCAAAACCAAATGGTAACCAATGATTTTCTGTGAATGATAACAAAATCAATGCAGTTATAAAGTCTCATTCATACTCTATTCCATGTTTGGAAGACTGTATCGAGAAGGTCGGACAAGCAACTTGTATTTCTAAGTTGGACTACTCAGAGAATACTGGCAGCTACCTTTACCTGAAACAGCGAAGACAATTTCAACTTTCATGACACCAAATGGACTATCTCAATTTTAAGTGATGCCAAATGGTATGAAAAATGTGCCGGCCACATTTCAAGCACTAACCAATGAAGTAATTTCTGGATTACCTAATTGTGTGGTGTATATCGACGACTTGGTAACTTTTAGTCACACATTGAATGAATATTTGCAGCATTTATTGGAAATATTTGATCGACTTTGTGGAGCAGGCTTAGTGGTAAATCTAGCTACGAGTGAATTCGCAAACGCCTGAGTCACGTCCCTTGGCTTTGCTATCAGACATGCACGGATGGCTCACAGAATATAAAAACATACCATAAAAGAAGAGAGCAATACTATGAATCCTGGGATTGAGTGAGTTTTATCGGAAGTTTGTACCAAATTTTAGCAGTGTGCTTGCTCCACTGACTAGCTTACAGAAGAAATGTAGAAAATCTCAGTGGATGGCAAAGTGTCAGAAGCCATTTGACACCCTGAAAGCTGTGTTAGCCACTTGTCCTAGTGTTAGCCACATTAATTCCGCAAAGCCATTCATGTGACTTGGGTGTCAGTGTTGTGCTCTTACAAGAATATGACGATGATAAGATAAAAAGACTTTGTCTATTTTTCAAGAAAATTTAATATTCATCAATAGAAATATTCCGTGATTGAGAAGGAGATGTAGATGTTGGCTTTACAATATTTCAACATTTAATGTGTTATATACTCAGCATAAACCTTTAAAGTTTTTGGAGAAATTTAAGGACAAAACTGTTAGACTGTTGAGATGGAGCTTATGATCACAGCCATTCAATTTCAAAATGATACATGTGGCAGGATGAGAAAACATAATTGCTGATGTGTTGTCACGACATGGATGAAGAAAAATAGAGGCGTTCAAAGGCAGGAGTAAACAGAATGAAATAGAATCTAGTACTGAATGTTTGAAATCTTAAAGTCAACATAGTATCTTGTATTTTAGTGTACTAATAGAGTAAAACTAAGGGTTTTAAAATGAAGTCTTCTTCCTTCTCATAGTGGAGAAACCAGAACTGAATACAGGTATATTATTCCATCTGTGGCCTAACCAATGTTTTCTGAAGTTAGACCAAGACTTTCTTGCTCCTATTTTCTCTGTCTTGCAAATGACGGCAAGCATACTGTATACATTTTCAATCAACCTCTCTATCTTATCTTTATGCAAGAAAAATAGGAGCGGTGGCTGTAACTTTGTATATTTGAAGCCAGTCACCTTAACTCCAATATATCTCTGCAGGAGTTCTTTAGGGTAGTGCCCGAGGCCCAACTATCTTTAGCTACTTCATCAATGGCCTTCCCTCCATCATAAAGTCAGAAGAAGGAAAAAAATAAGAGATTCCAAATCAAGAGAAGATGGGTGCTGTCTCATACAAGATACAACTATCATGACAGATATTATGATTTATACAACTTATTTTTAATATTTGTAATGCACAGTGGGATGTTTTACAATGTTATTAACAATGAATTAGCACGGCTACGTGGATTATTAGATCAAGCAACCAAAAACTTAGTCGAAGAGCTTGATTTTTTTTAAAATGATCACCTTGACTGAGAGAAACCACTTGGCAGGGGGGAGATTAGGTGAGTGGATGGGTGATGTGCAATGTATCTATTGCATGATTTGGAGGTGGCGGTGTTGGGCTGGGGCGAACAAAGTTAAATATCACACAACACCAGGTTATAGCCCATCAGGTTTATTTGGAAGCACTAGCTTTATGAGCGCTAACCCCTCATCTGATGAAGGAGCAGCGCTCCAAACACTAGTCCTTCCAAATAAACTTGTATCTATTGCAGGAAGTCTTTCCTTGGGAGTAATCTAGATTTTTATACAAACTCTCTTGGTCCTCCATATGAGAACTGAGTGATTGGATGGAAGAAGAAAACACAAATGATTTGGATGTGAGCATAACAGGTATAGTTAGTAAGTCTGCAGATGACACCAAAATTGGAGGTGTGGTGGACAGTGAAGAAGGTTACCTCAGCTTACAATGGGATCTTGATCAGATGGGCCAATGGGCTGAGAAGCGTCAGATGGAGTTTAATTTAAATAAATGTGAGGCGCTGCATTTTGAGAAAGCAAATCTTAGCAGGACTTATATACTTAATGGTAAGGTGCTAGGGAGTGTTGCTGAACAAACAGACCTTGCAGTGCAGGTTGCAAGCTCCTTGAAACTGGAGTCGCAGGTAGCTAGGATAATGAAGGCATTTGGTATGCTTTCCTGTATTGGTCAGAATATTCAGTGCACATGTTGGCAGGTCATGTTGCGGCTGTACAGGACATTGGTTAGGCCACTGTTGGAATATTGTGTGCAATTCTGGTCTCCTTCCTATTGGAAAAATGTTGTGAAACTTGAAAGGGTTCAGATAAGATCTACAAGGGTGTTGCCAAAGTTGGAGGATTTGAGCTATAGGGAGAGGTTGAATAGGCTAGGGCTATTTTTCCTGGAGCGTTGGAGGCTGAGGGGTGACCTTATAGAGGTTTAAAATCATGAGGGGCATGGATAGGATAAAGAGATAAAGTCTTTTCCCTGGGGTGGGGGAGTCCAGACCTTGTCGGCATAAGTTTAGGGTGAGAGGGGAAAGATATAAAAGAGACCTAAGGGGCAACTCTTTCACACAGAGGGTGTTACGTGTACAGAATAAGCTGCCAGAGGAAGTGTTGGAGGCTGGTACAATTGCATCATTTCAGACGCATCTGGATGGGTATATAAATAGGAAGGGTTTGAAGAGATATGGGCCAGGTGCTAGCAAGTGGGACTAGATTGGGTTGGGATATCTGGTCGGCATGGATGAGTTGGACCGAAGGGTCTGTTTCCATGTTGTCCATCTCTATGACTCTATGACTTTATGACAGTAAATTAGGTCTTTATGGGAGTCCAGAACTAGAGGGCATAGGTTTAGGATGAAAGGGAAAATATTTAAAAGGACTTAAGGGTCAACTTTTTCATGCAGAGAGTGGTGCGTGTATGGAATGAGCTGTCAGAAGAATTGGTGGAGGCTGGTCCAATTACAACATTTAAAAGACATCTGGATGTGTATATGAATAGGAAGAGTTTAGAGGGGAAAGGCTATCTGCTGTCAAAAGGGACTGGACTAATTTAGGATATCTGTTTTCATGCTGTACATCTATGACTCCTCAGATACCGAAGCATTCCATGTTCAAATTCAACAAGATCCGGACAATATCAAGGCTTGGGCTGACGTTTGGCAATTAACGATTAGGCCACACAAACACTTGGCAACAACTATCTTCAATAAGAGACAACCTAACCACCATCCCTTGATACTCAATGGTGTTAGCATCATGGCTTACCCTACTATCAGCATCCTAGTGATTACCATTGATAATTAACTTGTCTATACTTGCCAAATAAGCAAAGTGGCTACATGAGCAGCTCAGAGGCTAGGAATACTGTGGCAAGTAACTCACCTACAAACTCACCAAAGCCTGTCTCCCGTCTCGAAGGCATGAATCAGGAGTTCAATGGTGCACTCCCAACTTGCCATGTGGATGCAGCTCCAACAACACTTGAGAAGCTTGACACCATTCAGGACAAAGCAGCCCGCTTGATTGATACCACATCAAGTCGCCAGTCCCTCCACCAAAGATGCTCAGCAGCAGCATCGTGTACAATTTGGAAGATGCACAGCAGAAATTCTCCAAAGATTCTCAGACAGCACCATAAAAACCAATGACCACTTCCATCTAAATGGAGAAACGCAGCAGGTATATGGGAACACGACTACCTTTAAGATCCATTCTGAGCATCCTGGCCCGGAAATATATTTCCGTTTTCCTTCACTGATGTTTGGTGAAAATCTTTGAATTCCCTCCCTAAGGGTATTGTTTGTCAAACTACAGCATGTGGACTGCAGCAGAAAATGCAACACAGAGGGTGTTGGCTTTAAATGCATGCAGTAGATAAGATGAGCTGGTAGCGTGGATTGAAATTGGCATCCTCATGTTGTGAGCATCACAGAGACATGACGACAAACAGATTAGGGCTGGGAACTAAACATTTAAGGATAGAAAACCTATCCAGAGGACAGACAGATGAGTAGAGGGGCGGAGTCACAACGTTAGCAAAAACATGAAATTAAATTGATAGCAAGAAGTGATGTAGGTTCTTGAGGCATAGAAATCTGTGTGGGTAGAGCTGAGGAACTGAAAAGGGAAAAAATTCTGATGAGAGTTATGCGCAGGCCACCAGCAGAAGTCCAGATGTAGGGCAGAAAATAAATCCGGTAATAAAAAAGGCTGGTAAGAAAGGTACCGTTCCAATAATTATAGAGCACTTCAATATGCAGGTGACATTAGGAAAATCAGGTTGATAGCCGATCTGAAGAAAAGGAATTCATTTTGCAAGCAGTATGTCTGATCATCGACAGGGGAACAGGCAATTGGTGATAGGAAAAGTGGCAGATTTGATTAAGATCGTGAGGTGAAGGAATCTTTAGATGGCAGTAAGCATATAACACAATTCGCCCTGCAGTTCGAGAGGGAGAAGCTGGAATCAGAAATAATGGCAATGGAATAAAAGTAACTGCCAAGACATAAGGGAGGAGCTCACCAGAGTTGTTTAGAAATGCAGGGAAGATTGTGAAGCAGTAATCAAAGGAGTTTCTGGAGTTAATTCTTTGGGCCAGAAAAAATCCATCTCAAGTAGGACTAGTGCGACTGTGAAGCAACAATGGCTAATAAGGAAAGTCAGGGACAGCATAAATTGAAAGAACAGCACACAATGTTATGAAGGTTAGTGGGAAGTGAGAGGATTGGGAAACCTTTAAAAATCAACAGTGGCCAATCAAAATAGCCAAAAAAAGGGGATCAGATAAAATATGATGGCAAACAAGCAAATATCACTTATGAAGCCTGTCCCATTGTACATAGCCACAGGGTTGATCAGCAATTACTGGGTTTATTTCTGAAACTTAAACACTAATAATCTGATTTTTGGATTTAAAATTGTCCCCAGTACATTTACGGATGGTTTGAAGTAAGATCAGGGTCAACTGGGTTGTCTCACTGCCACTCAATAACTTCAGCCTAACGTTCCAAATGGCGAATCGCTTCATTTATAAAAATGGTTCACTAAGTAAAAATACCTGAAACGTATTTGAAAATGCAATGCGTAAAATTCAAAACTTAAATGTAATATTCTTCAGTGACAAAGTTGAAATTGCGAAGACTAATTTGGATTTTTCAAGGTTGTGAAGAGGACATTTTCTGGAATGTGATGCTAGCGCAATTGCTGGGAAGACCCTCTACATTTATCTTTGAAGAGATAGCATGACGTCATAAACTCTAATAATTTGGATGTTGAGTTAAAATTCT
Source organism: Chiloscyllium plagiosum (assembly GCF_004010195.1). Taxonomy (NCBI): domain Eukaryota; kingdom Metazoa; phylum Chordata; class Chondrichthyes; order Orectolobiformes; family Hemiscylliidae; genus Chiloscyllium; species Chiloscyllium plagiosum. Next base: position 4,480,405 of record NC_057746.1, on the reverse strand, counting down.
GTTGAACTTATTTAAAGATTATGTAAAATAAGACCAGGTTCAATTGTGTGATCTTAATGTCCCAATGATTCTTAATAATCTCAATTTAGCATGCTTTCATGCGTTAATAAGGGCTTCCCCGAGTAAATAAGTTCAAAGTTCAGTTGTATCTCAGTGCCATTTGAGCAGTCAGTTATTCCATTTGTCATCCTGGTGCATTTATTGCATGATCTGAAGGCTCCAGAACTTGGCGTTTGGCGCAATGTTCTCTGATCTGATACAAATCAACACCATGAAATATTAGATTCTGCATTCTCAGGTCTCTGCTTTTTCACTAAAAATTTTACCCAAAGAGTCTAAGAAAGATCAATGAGTACATAATTTCATTTGTTGGATTGTCAAAGGTTTGGGGTGGTGGACATTTTGGAGGAGGTTTCAGAATGACACATCGACTGAAAGGGTTGAATTAAGTAAAGGGTGACATTAGCTTGCTTTGTGTTTCTTTTTGTTCAGAAGTTTGAGGGCAATGTAATGGATATATCCAAATTTTGAAATATACCTGTTGGAAACACACAAAAACATATTCCAAACTGCATATTTATTTTTATTTGTGCATAGGATGTGGGCATCACTAGCTGGGCCAGCATTGACCATGCCCAGTTATCCCTGAGGTGGTGCTGATGCAATTCATTTTTTGGTCGGTCGGTGCACAACTTCATTTGAACACGAGTTCTTGTATCTCGACAGAACTAATCTGAAGCAATTGTAATATATTTATCTGTCAGAATAGTGAGTGGGTTGAATGGAACTTGTAGGCAACTGTTTCCCTCACATACTACAGCTCTTGTCCTTCTATATGATAGTGTTCACAGGTTTGGAAGATGCAGCATAACAGCCATTGTGAATTTCTGCTGAACATTGGTTGCATAAGGATCAAATATTTGTGAATGCGGGGTAATCAAGCGGATTTCTTTGTCATGGGTGATGCTGCCAAGCTTTTTGAGTGCAATTGGGATTGTGGGGACAATGTCTTAAGTATCAGAGCTCTGCAATTTAGCAGTGGAAACATGACAGAAGTTCTCACAGAGAAACAGCCCTACAGACAGACTATTTTGATTTCTTACTGGTATGAAATGAAGTGGGAATGTTGTACCACTATTAAAAAGGATGAAATTACGACACATCTGGATAGTAGTAACAGGATAGGTCAGAGTCAGCATGGATTTATGAAGGGGAAATCATGCTTGACTAATCTTCTGGAATTCTTTGAGGATGTAACTCTGAAGATGGACGAGGGAGATCCAATAGATGTAATGTACCTGGACTTTCAGAAAGCTTTTGATAAAGTCCCACATAGGAGGTTAGTGAGCAAAACTAGGGCACATGGTATTGGGGGCAAAGTACTAACTTGGATTGAAAATTGGTTGGCTGACAGGAAACAAAGAGTAGTGATAAACAGCTCCATTTCGGAATGGCAGGCAGTGACCAGTGGGATACCACAGGGATCAGTGCTGGGACGGCAGCTTTTTACAATATATATTAATGATATAGAAGATGGTATTAATAGTAACATTAGCAAATTTGCTGATGATACTAAGCTGGGTGGCAGGGTAAAATGTGAGGAGGATGTTAGGAGATTACAGGGTGACCTGGACAGGTTAAGTGAGTGGTCACATGCATGGCAGATGCAGTTTAATGTGGATAAATGTATGGTTATCCACTTTGGTGGCAAGAACAGGAAGGCAGATTACACCTAAATGGAATCAATTTAGGTAAAAGGGTAGTACGAAGAGATCTGGGTGTTCTTGTACACCAGTCAATGAAGGTAAGCGTGCCAGTACAGCAGGTAGTGAAGAAGGCTAATAGCATGCTGGCCTTCCTGACAAGAGGGATTGAGTATAGAAGCAAAGAGGTTCTTCTGCAGCTGTACAGGGCCCTGGTGAGACCACACCTGGAGTACTGTGTGCAGTTCTGGTCTCCAAATTTGTGAAAAGACATTCTGGCTATTGAGGGAGTGCAGCGTAGGTTCACGAGGTCAATTCCTGGAATGGCAGGACTACCTTACGCTGAAAGACTGGAGCAACTGGGCTTGAGTTTAGAAAACTGAGAGGGGATCTGATTGAGACATATAAGATTATTAAAGGATTGGACACTCTGGAGGCAGGAAAAAACATGTTTCCACTGATGGGTGAGTCCCGAACCAGAGGACAGAGGACAGCTTAAAAATACGCGGTAGACCATTTAGGACAGAGATGAGGAGAAACTTCTTCACCCAGGGAGTGGTGGCTGTGTGGAATGCTCTGCCCCAGCGGGCAGTGGAGGCCCAGTCTCTGGATTCCTTTAAGAAAGAGTTGGATATAGCTCTCAAGGATAGTGGAATCAAGGGTTATGGAGATAAGGCAGGAACAGGATGCTGATTAAGGATGTTCAGCCATGATCATATTGAATGGTGGTGCAGTTCAAAGGGCAGAATGGCCTACTCCTGCACCTATTGTCTATTATCTATTGTCTATTGATTGTGTGAAAAGTTAGAGAATCTACAGAGTAGCAACAGAGGAGCCTCAAACTTTACAACAGTCCAATATATTTGATGCTCTTTCAGATTACCTGGACAACATTGAGGACAACAGAAAGATCAATATCACTGACAAATGCATTCTGGTAGAGGAAATTGTTCCAGTAGGGGAAGAAAAAAAGAATGAAGCAGTTGGAGTGGACAGTATACAGAGGGGGCTTGACACCATTCTCTGCAGCATAATGTGTCCAGATCGCTGCTGCACTGTGTCAGGGTTCAGGACATCTGATCTGATCTGTAAAGGAACTTAGAATGGAAGAGAAAGAGAGCAGTCATCATAGTCCATGTAGGTACTAAAAACATTGTGAAGTGAAGAAAAGCGTGTCTCCACGGTCAGGAAGAGTAGTTCAGTCAAATTAAGAATCATAACTTAAACCTAATAATATCTCAATTATTACCTGAGCCACGAGAGAAGTGTTGGACAAAAAGAACTAGAAAAGCGAATATGTGCCATAAAGACTCATCTGGGTAAATGGCCCTGCCTTGAGGTAACTGCTTCAGGATTGGGGAAGGTTCACAGTTTAATGTATTTCAAACAATTATTTCTAACTTATTGCAGCTTGTCATTCACTCATAGAAATAACGGGCTAATAACTTCCTCTCAGTTCCAAGGGTTTACACCATCTATTTTGCATGTGTTCAGAAGGCGAGCAGGTCGAAGGATTTTAATTTTTAAACAATTTCAATAATGCCATGCATGATTAAGGTGTGTATTTCGATTTATTTATATCACACTGATTAACTTTATATTAAAGCGCACAAGAGGAATGTTGAAATCCCACCTTCAGATCCAGAACGAAATTAGAGACCATGCCAAAATGCTGCAGATGCACGAGCTTGTTGCAATCTGGTGAGTGGTGCATATTTTCTGTTTCTTAACATACTGTAACTAAAGTGATAACTGTTGTGATCCTGTGCTAGGGGAAATGTGGTCTCGCCAGATGTATGACCAGTTAATTGGTAGCAATGACATCGTAGATCTAATAGTTCTTACTACTAACGTGTTATTTTCGTGGATTCAAGATTATTACTTCCCAAAGACACTTCTTTACCAATCCAATGTGTGTCCTTTTAACCACTTCCTGGTACATGTAGATACTAACATTTCTGTCTGCTTAAAGGTTGCTTTCACTTTTGATTGTTTTATTACTATCAGCTGCCAGAAGCCAAGGACAAAATACTGCACTGAAAAAAAATACATCTGTAGTTATAGGAGCTATTCTCTACCAGAATGCAATCTGCCCAAAAAGTATTCCCTTCTGCTTTGCATTTGACCGAAATGTTTTAACTGACAACATAACATGGGCTACAAATTTAAGTTGGAATATTTCGCTGAAGCTGCATGGGGAACATTTAGCTAATTAACCGCTCCTTAACTCCACTGCTCCCAATATTCCTTATCTTGTTACTCAATACTCTGACTGGGGGATGTATTTTAAAAGTCAGCAGAATCTGCAGGAGACTGAGAGGGAGCATGACTGACATAGATCAGAGTGATCCAGAGATTGAGAAGTGAAGGAAATCCATCATTTTACTCTTCACTGTGTCTGGAAACTTTATACTGTTATGGATAATGTGTCTGACTTTTTTTTCTTATTAATGTGAATTTCAAACTAATATTTTGCAACAAATTACAGTGACCCAACATACTTAACAGACTCCACCAGTTTTATGCTCCTGCTCTTGAACACCTGCACAAACATGTGTATATATTCAGTGACCCAATCCAAATTCAGATAAGTGCTCCAGACTGGGATGCAATATCCAAAACAAATATTTATAGGAAAGAATCCCTACAGTGTGAAAACAGGCCCTTTGGCCCAACAAGTCCACACCAACCCTCCAAAGAGCTACCCACCCCAGCCCATTCCCCTGCCCTATAGCTTTATATTTTACCCTTGACTAATGCCCTAACCTGTACATCTTTGGATTGTGGGAGCACCCAGAGGAAACCCATGCAGACATAGGGAGAAGTTGCAAGCGCCACACAGATAGTTACCCGAGGCTGGCATCAAACGCGGGCTCCTCAAACTGTGAGGCAGCAGTGCTAACCACGGAGCCATCATGCTGCCCCAAGTTTATATTCCTAAAACAGAACAAATGAAGGAGATATTCCCAACATTAAAATTATCTTGATTCCTATATTGATCTGCCTATCCAGTCTGATTTCCATGTCAGCCCATCTCTTGCTGCAATATTGACTATATCTCACAAGGACTGTGTTGTCGTATGGACCTGTCAGTGTCATGGTAAAGAGGTAACTTCAAGCGGATAGTAAACTTGTTACAGTTCTGAATCTTCTAATGAGCAAAAGGTTTGATAAGCTAGTAAATGATTTGATGCAGAACTTGCACTTGAATAGTTTCTCCCTTGTCTGAATGTGTGTGTGTGTATGTGTGTACGTGCGCGCGTGCGTGGAGATTTCTGTTCTGTAAGAACGATTTTTCACACACCTCACACATGAAAGATATCTCCATGGTGTGAGTGCAAAAGTATGTTTGATGATTGCAAGATTGATTTGTCATTCACCTCGCATGTGAATTGCTTAATTCTTGAGTGAATGGGCCAGTCACTCATCAGGCCTGATAACTGTGCAATGTATTTCTTACATGTCTCACATTTGAATGGCATACACCAGTATGAATACATCGATGATTCATGACAGGGATATAATACCTCACTCACACACCTCACACTTGAATCATTTCTCTTTGATGAAGCTGTCCTTACATTAACATTTGAACAGTAGGTGCATCTTGTGTCAAGACATCATGTGAGGCTCAGAAGACCTCCTCACATTTTCATACTTGAAAAGACTGTCATTTGTAGGACTGAATCAGTGGTTAATAACTCTCAATGAATGTTTGAAGCTATCACCGCACTTGGAGCCACTCACATTCCTTCCCAACCATATCCTGACTGATCACCCACAGAAAATCACTGGAAAAGTTGTTTCTCGTGAAAAGCTAATACGACCGACCAGTCTCAGATTTGATCAGACATCATAGCTGTCCAACGATAAGTTCTTTGGAAGCAGAATTAGGCCATTCAGTCCATTGAGTCAGTTCCACCATTTGACTATGCTCCTCACCCCATTTCCTGCCTTCACTACATATCCTTTCAAACCATGATGAATTAAAGATCTGTCTAACACCTCCTTAAATTTATTCACTGTCCCAGCAGCCACTGCACTTTGGAGTAACAAATTTCACAGATTCACAGTCCATTGGGAGAATTTTTTTCTCTTCAATTCGGTTTTAAATTTGCTACGCCTTATCCTAAGACTATGGCCTCTCATCCTAGAATGCCCTACAAGAGGAAGCATCCACTCCACATCTATTTTATCCACATTTTTTATCATTTCAATACCTGAATTTGATCTCCCCTCAGTGTTCTTCACCAGACTGATTCCAGACGATGGTTTCATTGCCCGACCTTCTCTGTGTTGAGATGCGATGGGACTGTATGTCTTCCCACAGTTGTGCAGTTGGGCGTTGCTCAGGATCCATCTGCAGCATCTGTCCTCTCTGTATTCTCTATTATGGTGCAATCGTTCTGTAAAACAAGAAAGGGAAACATTATTTACTACAACTTCCTCTCCTTTACTGATGGGGCTAAATCCTCAGATATGGACTGTTCCACAGATTGTTTGTCACTTCACTACTGCACATCTCTCTTTCCAGCAGGGTCATTGGATAGTGATCAGGAGCAGACAATTATGAAATTTCTCTCCTTTGTGTTAATATAAGTGAAGAGAACACATGGCCCAGAGGGAGTTAAAACCGAAGAAAATATTGCTTCAGTGCCGCTGAATGAAGGCTTCTGATTGATCCAGTGAAATTAGATACACTGCATTCACTCACACTGCACAACCCAAATTTGACAATCAGCCACAACACGAGGCAAATCTATCAAATCAAAACTCAGGTTTTGTGGGAAAGGCTGAGGCCTCCAGGTAAAATTTACAAAACAGTCATTTAAATACATTTCAAACCTTATGTCTCCAGGTATGGCAGCTGATTTGCTGTGGAACTGGATGAACAATCCAGAAATTTCAAATCCAATCACAAAAAGTTCCATACAAAAAGATTACTGATAGAAACAGGTCATTTGCCCAGTTGGCATTTATGTTTCACATGACCCTCCTCTCACATTTCTTCATCTCACACTATCAGCAGATCTTTCTCCTTCACGTGTTTATCCAGTTTCACTAAAAGAGTTCTTTGCTCTTCACCTGAACCGTTCCATGTTGGAAAGGTGAATTTAATCAATTTTGGAATTTGTAGAATATAATCAAATAAAAACATGAAATCTTCAGCTTATCCTTATAACCTAAATACAGTCACTTAGGAAAGAAAACCTACTAGACATGCCTCGTCTCCTCAATATTTAACTCCAGGGCCACATCACGTGGTTGACCTGGAATTGCCCTTTGAGGTGGCTGAGCAAACAATGGTGAACTACGAGGTCCAGTATCAACAAATCTCTGTTAGCACTGCCCCTACAAAAAATTAGCTCCCCCTCAGTACGATCCCTCCAAGGAGTTCTCATTCTGTATTGCCTCTCCAAGTAGCAGCTCTCCCTTGGCACTGCTCCTTCATGAGGCAGCTCTCCCTCATGACTGCCTCTCCAAAATCCAGGTCTGCATCAGAACTGCATTCCAAGGAGTTTGGCAACACCTCAGTTTTAAAATTCTAATTAAGTTTTCACTCCTCCCTTGATTTCCTCAAGCCTTACAAACCTGCATAATCACCACATTCTTCAACTTACGGCCTCTTGAGAATTCCAATTTTAATTGCTTCACCATTTGTTGCTGTTGAAATTAGGGGCCACCTGAAACTTGTATTAACTCAGATTTCCATATTTGGCATTTCCTGTGCCACCTAAACCTCATTTAACTGTGTCACATTTGTGACTAGCATTTCACAAAAACAAACGTTTATGAAAACAGAAGACAGGTCATAAGAATCATCAATGTCATGACTCGTTCACCACCCTATTTCATGATCAATGCAGTGCATTGAGAATAAGACAATTTTGTTCTGAGAAGGAATGAAATCCAACCTTTAAGGAGATGACGGCTATCTGGTGATGAGCAGCCGTCCTATACCATTGGGCCAAGAGAGGTTAGACAGGTGATTGACATAGCACTGAAGATCGGACCCTAAAACAACATATATTTACTGGGACAGCAGGTTGGAATGGGAAAACAGATCCAGGGACCGTGCCACATCATCTCATTGTGGAAAGACTAGGAATTACCCCACGTCAACCTGAGGTAAGAACAAAAACTGTTACTCTGAGATTACAAAAGACTACCAAAGGTCAACATAAAATGGCTGAAGACCACTGGGAGTGCTCCGCTTCTACTGCTCCAATCTACAGAACAGTTCTGCAATGGGAAAAGGAGTCTCATCTGTTGCAACTAGTATACTTGCTTTCTATGTCTCAAACTTGCTTTGTCTTATGCCTATATCATAGCTCAGGTACCAGATCTAAACTGCTGCTTTTCAATAAACGATGACAAAAATAGTAAATATGACCAAACACTAAGCTCCAGAGGTAGATTTTAAGGAGTGTCTTGCAGGATGACAGAGAAGTATAGGAAAGGATACCCAGAGCTGAAGATCAGGTCAGGCGAACTCATGGCCAGCAATGGTGCAAAGATTAAAGTCACAAATCTGCAGATCAAAACTTGAGGGAAATGGGAAGGAGGGGGAGGAATACCACAGAGGGCCATGGCTATCAATAACATTTGTTCAGAGGTCACAGTCACATTTCTTAATTAGGTACTACGCCAGATGTGAGCATTACAAAACTAAGGGTGGGGGGAGGGGTAACAGCAGAAGAATCTCTCAGGTAGGATGTTAAGCTAAAGCCCTACCTGCATTATTGTGGATGGAAAAGATCCCCTAGCTGTAGTTTGAAAAACAACAGGGGGTTATCACTAGTATCCTTGTGAACATTAATCGTTCAATCAAAGACATAATTCTCTAGTCATGATCACATTGCTGTTTCAGAGAGCTTGCTGTGCACACACTGGCCACTGTATTTCTCAAAATAGTGACGACACTTGAGAGAACTTAACTGGCTGCAAAATGCATTGGAACACCAAAGGTGGTGGGAGATCTCAGAGGAATTTGTAAAGACAGGCAACATTCAAATTCAATACACAGCGAGAACTGATCAGTCAGAGTCCGCTGATATAACAACCAATTCCCAACACACAAACAGAACGCAACAAGAAATCAGTATGATTCGCCAGAGCCTCTGCAGATCCGGGATAATTACACCTAACCTTCTCACATTCAGGAATGAGTCACCTGTAAAAGTCAGGCTGGAAACCAGACAGAATTGCTTCCAATGAACACACTCAATATCCAACACACAGCTCCAGTCAAACAGTTCAACACAAAGCACCGAGTAAACAGCTCTCTCAGCTGGATCTTCTCTTACAGCATAAGGGAGATTTCCACCCCTGACTGCCCACAGAATAGTCAGACTGCCTGAAGATTGGTGTGGATATTTGGGGATACAATTTGTGTAAAAGCTGCTCCTTCACTCACCATCTCCTCCTTTGGTTTTCAGTTCCTATTGTCATACTATGACTTTAAGAGGTCAATCAGAGCAGGACTTATACACTTAATGGCAAGGTCCTGAAGAATGTTGCTGAACAGAGACCTTGGAGTGCAGGTTCAAAGTGCCTTGAAACTGGAGTTGCTATGATAGTGAAGAAGGTGGTTTGTTATGCTTTCCTTTTTATTCAGAGCATTGAATATAGGAATTAGGAGATCCTGTTGCAGCTGTACAGGATATTGGTTAGCCACTTTTAGAATATCGTGTGCAATTCTGGTCTCCTTCTATTGGAAGGATGTTGTGAAACTAGAAAGGGCTTAGAGAAAATTTACAAGAATGTGGCCAGGGTTAGAGGGTTTCAGCTATAGGGAGAGGCAGAATAGGCAGTGGCTGTTTTCCCTGGAGTGTTGGAGGCTGAGGGGTAACGTTCTTGAGATTTATAAAATCATGAGGGGCATGGAGAGAGTAAATAGACTAGATCTTTTTTCTTGGGTTGGGGAGTCCTGAACTAGAGGGTATAGGTTGCAAGTGAGAAGGAAAAATTTAAAAGGGACCTAAGATGTAACTTTTTCATAGGAAGAAGGTGCATGTATGGAATGAAGTACCAGAGGAAGTGGTGGAGGCTGGTACAACTACAACGTTTCAAAGTTATGGATAAATATATAAATAGGAAGGGATCAGAGAGATATGGGCCAAATACTGGGCAAATGGGACAAGGTTAAGTTGGGATATCCGGTCGGTATGGACGAGTTGGATTGAAGGGTCTGTTTGCATGGTAAACATGACTATAACTTTCAGAGGTCTATTTTGTAGATTGACAAATCAAATTGTATTGAGAATGCAATTCCTTACATTTACTATGAAAATAAGAAAAAGTTGGGTCTAGGCTACCTTGTTAACCTATTTTGAAGGGGTTTGGTCCGGCCCATAATACTATAGAAATTGAATCAGCTTTGGAAGAGGAAGAGGAGACAATGGGCAGAGTGGGTGGGCTCTCTGATTGACGTCTCTCACAGTCAATCCAAACATTTCTGGAGCAACATGGGTTTCCCGAAACTTGGGAAAGTGGCCGGGGAAATGCAGGTGACTTTGAGCAGCAGATCAGGTGGGGATTTAAACTTGTCATTGTCCCATCTGAATAAAACCTCAGATTATTGCAGCTGCTGTCTCAATTCTTCTCGTAAGTGTTTGACAGAGATATCTAGCATCACAATAGCATTCTTTAACTTCAGAGGTTTTCAAACTGACAACATCAGTGTGTGATGTGTATCCTCAGATGTGTTTGACCACCAACTTGATTTGATTTGTTTGATTATTTATTGAGATACAGTGGAAAGTATTATTTTCCATGCTACTCGGGCAGATTATCCCATTATGGCAGGGTTATAGAAGAAAAGGCAGAATATAATGCTACAGGTACAAAGATGCAAAGAGTGATCAACTTTAATCAGCTAGGTCTGTTCAAAAGTCTGATAACTGCAGTGAAGTAGCTGTTCTTAAATCTGTTGGTACTTTTTCAAACTTTTTTGTTTTCTGCTCGGTGGAAAGGGTAAAAGAGAATATTACCAGATAATATTAATTGCTTTCCCAAGACAGGAGGGAGAATAGATGGAATCAATGTAAGGAATGTTGTTTTGCACGATAGACTGGGCTGTGTTCACAATTCTGTAATTTCTTGTAGCCTTGGGCACAGTAGTTGCCATATCAAACCATGAAGAACACAGCAAGCCAGGCAGCATCAGGGTGTGAAGAAGTCAACATTTCTGGTATAACCCTTCTTAAGGACTGAAGAAGGATTATACCGAACATGCTAACTTCTCCACCTCCTTATGGCCTGGCTTGCTCTGTTCTTCCAGCGTCCTGCTGGTCTACCTTGGATTCCAGCATCATCAGTTTGTTTTTGCCTCTATCTGTATCAAGCTATGATGCATGCAGACAGGATGCTTTCTAGGTGCATCCACAAAAAGTTAAACTGTTAATTGTGGACATGCTGAATTTCCTTATCCCTTTCATAAGAAATAAAGGCATTGTTGTGCTTTTTAACTGTAGAGTCAATATGGGTAGCAATCCTTACTCCTAGGAATTGACGCTCGGAAACACCTACACCTCTGCACCATTGATACAGACAGGCACATCCTTTACTGTTTCTTTCATTTTGCTAACATTAAGTGAGAGTTTTTTGACTTTATACAATGCCTTGAAGCTCCATAACTCTTGCCTGTACTCTGTGTCATTACTGTTTGAGATCCGACACATTACGGTGATATAATCAGCAAACTTGGAAATGGAGTTAGACTGGAATTTAGCCACATAGTCTTCAGTGAATAAGGAGCATAACAAGGAGCTGAGTATGCAATATTGCTGGGGAACAACTGCTGAGGATTTTCGTGGAGGTGGTGTTTGTTTGTGCTTACTGATTGTGGTTTTTGGGTCAGAAAGTCGAGGAACCAGTTGTACGGGGAGGTGCAGAGTCCAGAGTGTCAGACTTTGGAAGAGGGTTTGGTTGGAATTATGGCATTGAACGTAGAGTTATAGTCAATTTGTAGAAGTCTGATATAGCTATCCTTGGTATTCAGATGTTCCAGGGATGAATGTAGAGCCAGAGAGATGGTGTCTGCTGTGCACCTGTTGTGACAGTAGGCAAATTGTCAAGCCAATTTGGGAGGCTAGACTTGATGAGTTCCAGCACTAACTTCTTGAAACACTTCATAATTATGGATGTCAGAGCACCAGGCAGTAATCATTAAGTCACACTGCTTAAATTTTTCTAAGTCCAAGGCAGTGATTATATGCAGTGGTGGAATCAGCACATGGATAGGAGGGAGGAACATACAAGAATAATATTTTCACACCATAGTGTCCATTCTGCCAGCAGAAAATAAATATCAAATGTGATAACATCGATGGTGGCTGATGATCGGAGAATGAGCTTGAGAGGGAAAAGAGCTGTGGTCCCACTTCCCAACATCAAGTAGGGAAGGCTGACGCTCCCCGATTCCATACAGCTGCCCCTAACCACGCAGACTTAGGGCCCACATACAACATGAGTAATAAAGTTCAGAGCAGGGTTTTGAAAGATTTGGATGAATTGAGCAGAGTCTCCATGGAGTTTTTAAACAAGTTCAGTGAAGGCACAGTTCTCTGGTCTTGGGGCTCTAATTTACTCATATTTGAGGAGATGGCATCACTCTCCCTCCATCAAACATAGGAAGGCATTTCCAGAGAAAATCTCTCAAAAGTTTCCCACCAAATGTGAGTTTTTGCTGCAATGTCCTAGATATTACTGGAGTTATTGGGTTGTCACAAAATCTTGGGACAGACCTAATAAATGTTGACATGTATTCTTTTATTGGAGATAGTAATGTCTGAATTTAAAATATTTTAGTGCTAATTATCGGAACATTTTTGGATTATTTTGTGGGAAACCCGGTGTCATGGTCACTGTGATCTGAAAGTTGTTGGCACAACTTTAAAAAGAGACATGGTCAGTGTCCAATGTCTCTTGTCCTACCAGATAACTAACACCCATATGTTATTGGTTCATTAAAAACCATCAATCTGTTGATGAGATTTTATGGTCAATCTGTCCTTTTGATTCTTTCAGTAATTTTAACAACAAGGTGAGGGTTTCGAGCTGCAGCCTCAGAACATGGCAGGAAAGAGTGCTACACAATATTGGATTTTACATCTCAGTCTTGTGGAAGGTACACACACTTGAACACAGTTCATGAAGAATTATTAGTTTGAATTATTCAGATTCTGCTATTATCAACATTGGTAATTACATTGTACTATGTTTTCAAGTCAATTTCTCAGAATCTAGTAACATGCTCAGCTTTGGCATTAAATGGTAAGTCTGAATTCTGAAAGGATTAATAAAAGGGTAAACATTACCCATCTTTGATTTGCTTTTACTGTCTTGAAAACCTGGTAAAGAGCCATTTTCTCTCCTTAGGTTACCCTTTGACACCAATACATCATCACGAACGATTTCTACAATTGTCCCCAATTTAACACCCATCCAGCACACATCTTAAAACTAAATCATGTGGACGATAACATTCCCCATCATCTGTTTTCCCCTGATTCTTTCACAAACACTTTTTCTTTCGCTTTGCAATGATTTTTTTCTCCGAGTAGATTTCCTGAACTGATTATACTTTGATCGTCATTGATTGCTTTTGACCCTTCATTGTTCTGCTGCATGCAGACAACATGTGCAAACTGACATCACATGGGCATGTGTCTGGAATCCCCAATTATCCAATCAAAGCGTACCGACCATATACCAATAGGAAACTGAAAGGTGAAGCGACCAGAGCAGTGAAAAGATATCCAATATCAAAGTCAGTTTGATAATGGAATGTGGGCAATATTTATTACAAAACCAGGAGAACACTGTCAGTCGCACTCCATATGCTTTCTTTTGTGCAGGAATCAAGTTTGAATAATTCAGACCTTTATTGTAATAGCCCTCACACGATATTATAAACCTATCGGATGCGTAACAGTCTTGCTTTCGATGCACCTTGGTCAGTATTTCTTAATAGATTGATGGGAGCACCACCATCTCAAAGTTCCCCATCAAGCCTTCACCACTCTGACTTGGAAAAATATCACTGTACCTTCATGATCACTGGGTCAAAGTCCTGGAATTACCTCCTTCGTGGTATTATGAGTCATCTGCAGCAGTTCAAGAAGACAGCGCTCCACCATTTTTCAAGGCCAACTAGGAATGGAGGCAATACATTCTATCCAGCCAGCAATGCCAACATCCCACAAATGATTCTTTTCTTAAAGACTCTGCAACTTGGAGATGGGACAGGCATTAGGGTTACAGAGAGGTTGAGGAGCCATGACTGGTGTAACGAGGGGAATTGGGTGGGGGGGGGCACGATGGGGAACACTACTGGACGATAAGGCCAGGAGCAAATGGGCCTGGGAGCAGTGGCCCAGAAAATGAGATCACCAACCCGGAGGGAGGGAAGTTTTGGAGCCATAAGCATTGTGACTTTGGTGAGAAAGGGTCTTGGAACTGAGGCTAGGAGTCTGTGTGCACGGGAGCAATGGTGTGGCAAACATGGAGTGTAATTTTGGAAAATGAACTCTGCGCCCATAAAACAAAAAATAAAGAATCTTACAATGCAGCACAAAAATAACACGCTCAGCACTGAAAATCACACAGACAACAGTGAAGAGAAGAAGTGCAGGAATCCATACAGACACCTGGGACAAGAATCAGTAGCTGGATAGTGGTGCAGGTTGATAGAGGTTGGTGAGCTTGTGAAGGAGCTATAGAGTCATAGAGATGTACAGCATGGAAACAGACCCTTTGGTCCAACCTGTCCATGCCAGCCAGATATCCCAACCCAATCTAGTCCCACTTGCCAGCACCTGGCCCATATCCCTCCAAACCCTTCCTATTCATATACCCATCCAACTGCCTCTTAAATGTTGCAATTGTACCAGCCTCCACCATTTCCTCTGGCAGCTCATTCCATACACTTACCGCTCTCTGCGTGAAAAGTTTGCCCCTTAGGTCTCTTTTATATCTTTCCCCTCTCACCCTAAATCTATGCCCTCTCGTTCTGGATTCCTCAACCGTAGGGAAAAGACTTTGCCTATTTACCCGATCCATGCCCCTCATAATTTTACAAACCTCTATAAGCTCACCCCTTAGCCTCCGATGCTCCAGGGAAAACAGCCCCAGCCTGTTCAGCCTCTCCCTATAGCTCAAAACCTCCAACCCTAGCAACATCCTTGTAAATCTTTTCTGAACCCTTTCAAGTTTCACAACATCTTTCCGATAGGAAGGAAACCAGAATTGCATACAATATTCCAACAGTGGCCTAACCACTGTTCTGTACAGCCACAACATGACCTCCCAACTCCTGTACTCAATACTCTGACCAATAAAAAAAAGCATACCAAACGCCTTCTTCACTATTCTATCTACCTGCGACTCCCCTTTCAAGGAGCTATGAACCTGCACTCAAAGGTCTCTTTGTTCAGCAACACTCCCCACGACCTTATGATTAAGTGTATAGGTCCTGCTAAGATTTGCTTTCCCAAAATGCAGCACCTCGCATTTATCTGAATTAAACTCCATCTGCCACTTCTCAGCTTATTGGCCCATCTGGTCAAGATCCTGTTGTAATCTGAGATAACCCTCTTCGCTGTCCACTACAGTTAGTGTGATTAGTTCAGCTGGATAAGGACAGACTACAGGTTGGAAACTCATTAACTTTGCGTAGTTGGGTGATCAGGGCTGGACAGGTTTAGTCTGTTGGGGTGGTGGTGTCATCAGGGCAGGTTTTAGCAATATGAAGAGTTTCAGTAGTGGCGTGGTTAGGAGGTCAGTGTGAGTGATCGGGGATTACTTAAATGAGCAGTTGGACAAGGTTCCTTCCTACCAAAAATTTCCTGGATAATTGGAATGGTCTGAAATCTGAATTGGAGACCTTTTCGGAGTGTCTTGGGAACAGGGGAATTCCTACTGGATGTTCAAACGTACTAGATAAATCACATGAATCTCTATGCGCGAAGCTAATACCTTACTTCTGAACATCAATAGCCCGGAGACCAGAAGATGTCTCAATATCTCTGCAGGTTTGATCATTCAAGAGCACATGGTGCTCTTGTTTCTTGTGGTACATTTGGAAGATTTGACACTTCTTATCAGTATCAATTCCGTTGCTTGTACTTCACTTCCAGGTATAATCTCTGCAAGCAAAGTAACATCCAGTACAAATGCTTCGGAGCAGATTTAAGTGGTTTGAGAAACATTCTTTGAAAAGGCCTGCGATCAGACTCCACCATCTTTTTTTTAAGATTGAATGATTTATTTATCGTCATGTGTACCAAAGTACAGTGAAAGGTTTGGTTTACGAGCAGTACAGGCAGATCATAGTAAGCAAAGATGTGCAGAACAAAAGATTTAGACAGAAGCAGACAGGTAAAATTACATAGGGTGTACAAGAGAGATCAACGTTAGTAAGATCAGAATGATCTAAGACTAGAGAGTCCATTGAATAGTCTAATAATGGCTGGGAAGTATCCGTCTCTGAACCTACTGGTGCAAGTGTTCAGCCATCTGTATATTCTGCGTGATGGAAGAGGCTGTAGGAGATCATTACCAGGTGCGAAAGGTCTGTGATGATGTTGGCAGCCTTTCCACGGCAGTGTAAATGGAGTCACTGGGTGGAAGAGTGGCTCCCATGAAGGCCTGGGCTGTGCACACCATCCTGTATAGTTTCCTGTGATCCTGGGCAGAGTAGGTGCCATACCAAACCATTATACACTCAGACAGTATACTTTCATCTCTGCATCTATCGAGTTTGGTGAGAGTCCTTATGGACATACCAAATTTCCTGAGCCACCTCAGGAAGAAGAGGCATTGTTGTGCCTTCTTGACCATTGCAACAAAATAGGAAAGCCAGGACAGGTTGTCAGCTATCACCACTCCTAGGAACTTGTAGCTCTCCCCTTCAATCTCAGTTCCATTGATGGAGATGGGGGTGTTATCTCGTCCTTTCTTACTGAAGTCAATTATTAGTTTTTTCCCTCTTTCCCAAACAGGAACACATTGAAATGTTCATAAGCAAGACAATACCGAGACTCTTTTTCTCAACCTGTACACAGTGTTGTTCAATTTGAGTAAACACTCTGGATACAAACACAACGGGTTGTCCTCACTGCCTGGGGGTTACTCCAAGTCCTGTTTCACTGACATCACACTGCAGGGTGACTCCATTGTTACATCATAATCCCTCAGCACCGGTGATGTCATCACTAGTAGTTTGATGGGAGTGAAAGTTGCTTCTTGTTCTGTGTCCCAGTCCCACTGAACATCCTACACAGTGAGACCGTGTACAGATTCACACACTGAGGACAGACCAGCAAAGCTTTGGTCGGTCATTTCACTGTGGGTTCGCTGATGTTCCACTGGGTGCATAATCTGTGTGAAGGCTTCGTGACAGATGTTATAGCAATCGGATTTGTCGCGAACGTGAATGTGCTTGATGGATAATTACACTGACTGTGTGAAAGCCTTGTCACAAACACTGCAACTGAAGAGTTTCTCCCCTGTGTGAATCCCATGGTGAATCCAATGAATGGTTAAAGATACCAAAAGCATTCCATGATAAACGTTTCAATCCCCTGTGTGGATCCTCCGATGGAACAGGAGGTTCCATGACCTCGTGAATGATTTGTTGCACACATCACATTTGAATGGTTTCTCCCCTGTATGACTGCGTTGGTGTATATGGAAGCTTGATGACAAAGAAAATGATTTGTCACACACTTCACATGTGAATGGCTTCTCCCCTGTATGGATCCTTTGGTGAAGCAAGAGCCTTGTTGAGTCGGAGAATGATCTGTCACACAACTTACACTTGAAATGTTTCTCCCTTGTGTGGGTACTTCGGTGTGCGTGGAGATTTCCTGACTGCGAGAATGATTTGCTACACATTTCACATCTGTATGGTTTCTCTCCTGTGTGAATGAGTTGGTGTACACGGAAGCTTGATGACATCGAGAATGCCTTGTCACATACCTTGCATCTGATTGGTTTCTCTCCTGTGTGAATACGATGGTGTTCGTTGAGGCTTGATGACATCGAGAATGATTTATTACACACCTCACATGTGAATGGTTTCTCCCCTGTGTGGACTCTCTGGTGAAGCAGAAGCCTTGTTGAGCCAGAGAATGATCTGTCACAAATGCTACATTTGAACAGTTTCTCCCCTGTGTGGGTGCGTCGGTATGCACGGAGATTTCCTGACTGCGAAAATGATTTGTTACACACTTCACATCTGGATGGTTTCTCCCCTGTGTGAATGCGTTGATGTCTGCAGAGATCTGATGATGACAAGAATGACTTCTCACACAGTTTGCACATAAACGGTCTCTCTCCTGTATGAATGCGTTGGTGTATACGAAGATCTGATGACAATGAGAATGATTCGTTGCACACTTCACACATAAATGGTTTCTCCCCTGTGTGAATGTGTTGGTGTCTGTGGAAGGTCGACAAGTCGGAGAAAGATTTGAAACACACCTCACACCGGAATGGTTTCTCCCCTGTGTGAACACGTTGGTGCACGAGGAGTGTTGATGACTGTGAGAATGACTTGCCACACACCTCACACTTGAATGGTTTCTCCCCTGTGTGAATGGGCCAGTGATTCACAAGGCCCGATAACCGGGCAAACCTCTGATCACATTCTTCACATTTGAACGGCTTCTCTCTTGTGTGAATGCGTCGGTGAGTCACAAGCATTGATGACTGCTCAAAAGTTTGATCACGCTCCTCACAATTGAATGGTTTCTTTTCCATGTAGCTTTCCTTGTGTTACAGTTACTCTGCAGTTGTACCTTGTGTTTAAGAAATTCTGAGTCTATGGAGCCCTTCTCACACACCTCACCTTTGATCAGCCTCACCTTCAGATAGGAGTCAGTACCTCATGCAACTTAGTTGACTTGGCATCCACTCACATTTCTTCCCAGCCTCCAGTCGGCCCACAGATGAATGTTCAGAGAAGTTGGTTCTCCTGGAAGGCTCCACCTCACCGATCAGTTTCAGATCTGATAATATGTCAAAGCTCCCGTGACCACTCTGATTTCCAGAAGATGGTTGCACTGCTCACCCTTCTCTGTCTTGAGCAATGCTGCAAAGAGACGGTAATAAAGTAATTAACTAAGCAGAGATGGCTGGGCAGGTGATGTGCTGTAGCTGTATGATGTGGGAGATGGCTGTTCCCATTGTGAATGGCAGTGACCACATCTGCAGCAAGTGTTGGTTTCTGGAAGAACTCCGGCTCAAGAGTTGATGATCTGGAATCTGAGCTTCAAACACTGCGGCGCATCCGGGAGGGGGAGAGTTACCTGGACGCTTTGTTTCAGGAGGCAGTCACACCTGTGAGATTAAGTAATTCACATTCAGTTAGTGTGACTGTAAGTGAGGCAGGTAGGGGGAACCTTAGTTCAGGAGTGCAGGAGCCTCAGCCCTTGACCTTGTCCAACAGGTATGAGATTCTTGCTCCCTGTAGAGATGAGGAAAAGGGCTCTGGACAGGATGAGCCAGCTGACCATGGCACCATGGTGCAGAAGGCCATTCAAAAGGGGGGAGCAAAAAGACAAGAAGTTGTTAAAGGGGATTCCATAATTAGAGGGACAGATAGAATCCTATGCAAGCCGGATCGGGAGTCTCGCATGGTGTGTTGCCTGCCCAGTGCCAGGGTGCGGGACATCTCCGACCGACTTGGAAGGATATTGGAGCGGGAGGGGGAGGATCCAGTTGTTCTGGTCCACTTTGGGGCTAACAACATAGGCAAAGCTAGGGTGGAGGACCTGTTTGGGGACTATCAAGCACTAGGAAGTAAATTGAAGTACAGGTCCTCAAGGGTCATAATCTCCGGATTACTGCCCGAGCCACGTGCCAATTGGCATAGGGATAAGAAAATTAGGGAAGTAAACACATGGCTAAGGGATTGGTGTGGGAAAGAGGGATTCCACTTTATGGGGCATTGGCATCAGTTTTGGAACCGGGGGAATCTGTACCGTTGGGACGTTCTCCACCTGAACCGATCTGGTACCAATGTTCTAGCAAAGAGGATAAATAGGGTGGTCAGTAGGACTTTAAACTTCTGAGTTGGGGGGAAGGGAAAGTGAAAGCGAACAGGGAGTATGGAGTTAAATGGAAAGATAAGCAGGAGGATAACATGTATGCAGGTGGATTTAAGCTTGAGGCAGACTAGGAATGCAACAAAAAGGAAGGATAACTTAGGACATCTTATGACTTCCAATATCTCTAATGATAAGAAAGTTAGCATTAAGGCCTGAATGCTCATAGCATTCGTAACAAAGTAGATGAATTAACGGCACAGATCATCGTGAATGATTATGATGTGGTAGGCATCACAGAGACATGGCTGCAGGGGGTTCAGGACTGGCAGTTAAACATCCGATGATTTACAACTTATCGAAAAGACAGGGAGGTGGGCAGAGGGGGCGGGGTGGTTTTGTTAGTTAAGAACAAAATTAAATCTATGGCACTGAACGACATAAGGTCGGATGATGTGGAGTCTGTGTGGGTGGAATTGAGGAACCACAAAGGCAAAAAAACCATAATGGGAGTTATGTACAGACCTCCTAACAGTGGTCAGGACCTGAGGCGCAACATGTACCGGGAAATAGAAAAGGCATGTCAGAAAGGCAAGGTCACGGTGATCATGGGGGACTTCAATATGCAGATGGACTGGGTAAATAATGTAGCCAGTGGATCCAAAGAAAAGGAATTTATGGAATGCTTACAGGTTGGCCTTTTGGAACAGCTTGTCATGGAGCCCACAAGGGAGCAGGCTATTCTGGACCTAGTGCTATGTAATTAACCAGACTTTATAAAAGATCTTAAAGTAAGGGAACACTTAGGAAGCAGCGATCATAATATGGTAGAGTTCAGTCTGCAGTTTGAAAGAGAGAAGGCAAAATCGGATGTAATGGTGTTACAGTTAAATAAAGGTAATTACGAGGGCATGAGAGAGGAACTGACGAACATTGACTGGAAGCAGAGCCTAGCAGGGAAGACAGTAGAGGAAAAATGGTAGAGTTTGTAGGTATAATTGAGGACACTGTACAGAGGTTCATCCCAAAGAAAAGAAAGATTATCCGGAGAGGGATTAGACAGCCACGGCTGACAAAAGAAGTCAGGGAATGTATCAAAGAAAAAAAGAGATCCTATAAAGTGGCCAAGAGCACTGGAAAATCAGAAGATTGGGAAGGCTACAAAAACAAACAGAGGATAACAAAGAGAGAAATAAGGAAGGAGAGGATCAAATATGAAGGTAGGCTAGCCAGTAATATTAGAAATGATAGTAAAAGTTTCTTTCAATACATAAGAAACAAACGACAGGCAAAAGTAGACATTGGGCCACTTCAAACTGATGCTGGAAGGCTAGTGATGGGAGATAAGGAAATGGCTGGAGAACTTAATAAGTACTTTGCGTCAGTCTTCACAGTGGCACACATGAGTAATATCCCAACGATTAAAGGGAGTCGGGGGCTGAGTTGAGTATGGTTGCCATTACAAAAGAGCTATTGCTAGAAAAGCTAAAAGGTCTTAAAATTGATAAATCTCCTGGCCCCGATGGGCTACATCCTAGAGTTCTGAGGGAGGTGGCTGAGGAAATAGCGGAGACGTTGGTTGAGACCTTTCAAAAGTCACTGGAGTCAGGGAAAGTCCCGGAATATTGGAAGATCGCTGTTGTAACCCCCTTGTTCAAGAAAGGATCAAGACAAAAGATGGAAAATTATAGGCCAATTAACCTAACTGCGGTTGTTGGCAAAATTCTAGAATCCATCGTTAAGGATGAGGTTTCTAAATTCTTGGAAGAGCAGGGTCGGATTAGAACAAGTCAACATGGATTTAGTAAGGGGAGGTCGTGCCTGACAAAGCTGTTAGAATTCTTTGAAGAGGTGACAAGTAGGTTAGACCAGGGAAACCCAGTGGATGTGATCTATCTAGACTTCCAAAAGGCCTTTGATAAGGTGCCACACGGGAGGCTGCTGAGTAAGGTGAGGGCCCATGGTGTTCGAGGTGAGCTACTGGCATGAATTGAGGATTGGCTGTCTGACAGAAGGCAGAAAGTTGGGATAAAAGGTTCTTTTTTGGAATGGCAGCCGGTGACAAGTGGTGTCCCACAGGGTTCAGTATTGGGGCCACAGCTCTTCACGTTACATATTAATGATCTGGATGAAGGGACTGGGGGCATTCTAGTGAAGTTTGCCGATGATACGAAGTTAGGTGGACAGGCAGGTAGTATTGAGGAAGTGGGGAGGCTGCAGAAGGATCTAGACAGTTTGGGAAAGTGGTCCAGGAAATGGCTGATGAAATTCAACGTGAGCAAATGTGAGGTGTTTGGAAAAAAGAATACAAGCATGGACTACTTTCTAAACAGTGAGAAAATTCATAAAGCCAAAGTACAAAGGGATCTGGGAGTGCTAGTCGAGGATTCTCTAAAGGTAAACATGCAAGTTGAATCCGTGATTAAGAAAGCGAATGCAATGTTGTCATTTATCTCAAGAGGGTTGGAATATAAAAGCAGCAATGTGCTACTGAGACTTTATAAAGCTCTGGTTAGGCCCGTGGGCACAGCCTTAGAATTAGAGGGGGTAAATTCAGAACAGAAATGCGGAGACATTTCTTCAGCCAGAGAGTGGTGGGCCTGTGGAATTCATTGCCGCGGAGTGCAGTGGAGGCCGGGACGCTAAATGTCTTCAAGGCCGAGATTGATAAATTCTTGATGTCACAAGGAATTAAGGGCGACGGAGAGAATGTTGGTAAGTGGAGTTGAAATACCCATCAGCCATGATTAAATGGCGGAGTGGACTCGATGGGCCGAATGGCCTTACTTCCACTCCTGTGTCTTATGGTCTTATGGTCTTCCCACAGTGTAGATGTTCCTTCAGCAATGGTCAAGATCAATCTGTAGTGTAATGAAGCAGTTGTCATTATTGTGGAATAAAACATGATTAATTTGTCAAGTCATCATGAGGAACCATTGAGAAATATCTTTGATTTTCATCTTCAGTTTCAAATTAATATTCTCTGAACACAAAGAGGAATTTTCAAATTGAAAGTCAATTACATTGTTATGAGGGAGGGGCAGACTCAGGTTAGCTGGATCAATGGACTGTGGGGTATGGTTGTAAATGAACAGTGAAATACTTAAAGAAACAATCCAAAATGTTAAACAAGTATACATTCCACTGAGAAACCCATCTGTGGCTCACTCAGGAAATTATGAATAGCATTAAAATTAAAGGAAGAGTTTTATAATATTGAAAACTGTAGGAACGAGTCTGCAGATTGGAAGTGTTTTGGAAACCAGCAAGTACGTGTCAAAGGGTTGATAAAAGAAAATCTAAGTGTTTTAGGGATATAATCAGGGAGAGAGCAGCTCAAATAAATATCAATCCCTTAGATGCAGAGACTGCAGAAAATATTGTCGTGAATGAGGAAATGGCAGGGACATTGAACAAAAGTTCTGTGTTGGTCTTCAAAGCATAAGTAAGAAGTTCATTCCAGATATAAGTGGAATCTCGCAGCTACAGTGAGGAAGGTAATATCAAGACAGAAAAAGGATTGGTGAAATCGAAGCAATGAAAATCTGTTAACTCCTGACAGTCTATACCCCAGGACTGTAGAAGAGCTACCTATGGAGATAGTGAATATGCCTGCTATAATTGTGGAACTTCAAAACAGGAACTATCCCATCCAATTGGTAAATGTTAAACTGCCTTTAAAGAAAGGAGCGAGTGAAACATGCAGAGCAACAGAAAAAAAATAGAAGCAGGCAATTTGGCACTTTGAGCCTGCTGCAGCATTCATTCAACAGCTTGGACCTGCTTTACCTGATATTCCTTGATTCCTTTTCCCACAAAGGCTATATCCTATTCCTTCTTGAAATCATTCAATGTCTGGCCTTGACTGTTTTGTATGGTTGCAAGTTCCACAGGCTCAGCACTCTCTGGATGAACAAATGTCTCCTCACCTCAGTCCTAAATGATTTATTTCACATCCTTTGACTTAGATGCCTGGTTGTGCACTCTCCTGCTATCAGGAACATCCTTTCTACATCTACCAATCATGTTAGAATTTGACAGGTTCCTGTGAGGTGCCCCTCATTCTTCTGAACTCCAGCAAACATAATCCTCACTGATTTATACTCTCCACTTACTTTAGTCCTATTTTCCGTGGAATCATTCTGGTAAACCTTCACTGCACTCCTACAGCAAGAACATCCTTCCTCAGATAATGAGACCAAAACTGCGCACAATACTCCATGTGCAGTCTCACCAAAGCCCTGGAGAATTGCAACACGACATCACTGCTCCTATATTTAAGTCCCCTTTCTGTGAAGGCCAACATACCCTTGTCTTCTTCACCCACCTGCTGTACCTGCATGCTTACCTTCAGCGACTGATGGGCAGGAGAGGTCAAGGTGTCATTGCACGTTACCTTCTCTTAACTTACATCCATTAAGATAATAATATATCTTTGTTTTTACGTTACTAAAGTGATGACCTCATAATCATCCTCATGGTTGCATTGTACTGATGCAACTCTGCATTCTCATCACAGCTGATCCTCCCACCCAGCTTTGTGTCATGTGCAAATCTGGAGATATTATTTAGTTTCCTCATCCAAATTATGAATACAAATTGTGAATGTCTGGATTCCAAGCACTGACTCCCAATGTACTTCCGAATACTGTAGCCCAGTAGTCACTGTGTAACTTTCGGGAAAATACCCATTATTTGCATGTTTTCTTTTCTGTCTGCCAACTGGTTTTCTCTACATCTCAGTATGCTACCCCAATTCGATGTACTTTAATTTTGAACATTGATTTCTTATGAGGGCTATGACAGAGGTCTTTTGAAAGTCAAAATATACGTCATCTGCTGGCTCACCCTCACCACATCCACGAGTTACATCTTTGAAGAATTCCTATAGATTTGTCAAGTACGATTTCCCTTTCATAAATCCATGTGGGCTCTATTCAGTCTGCCACTGTTTACCGAATGTTCAACTATTAATTCTTTTATAATGGATTCTAGTATTTTCCCCACTACCAATCTCAGGCTGATTATTCCCAACTTTTTCTCTGCCTCCCTTAAGTAATGAGGTTATGTCAGCCACCCTTCAAATCAATAGGAAACATTCCAGATGCTATCTGATCTTGAAAATGACGACCAATCCATCCACTCTCGGACTGCTTCCTTAAGTACTCTGGGATGCAGATTATCAGACTGGGACCTATTGGTCTTCAGGCTCATCAATTTCCCCAACACTATTCCCCTATTAATACTTATTTTCTTCAGTTTCCCCTGTCACTAAATCCTTTATTCCCAACATTTCTGGTCCGTTTTTTATGTCTGCCTTTGTGAACATAGAATCAGGGTACGTTTAGTTGGTCTGCTATTTCTTTGTAATAAACTTGCCTGTTTCTGAAATAAGGGGCCTACATTTGGCTTCATCAATCTTTTCCTCTTTGCTTAGCTACATTAACAGCCAGTTTTAATGTTCCTGCAACCTTTCACTCATACTCTATTTTCCCTTTCATAATCAACCGCTTTGTCCTCCTTTGCTGAATTCAAAATTGCTCCCCCTCCTCAGCTCTGTTGCTTTTGTGTTCAATTTGTATGCCCGTTCCTTCAATTTGACACTATCTCTAATTTCCCTTTCTTCCCTGTTTCAATTTTGCACCAGACAGGAATGAACAATTGCTACAGTTCACCCATTCAGTCCTCGAATATTTTCCATCAACTTCTATCATGCCTCGAGTAATATTACCCAATCCACCACAGCATCTACTTCGGACCATCATTTTAGGAATGCATTCTTGCTATTTCTACTCTAATTAGCATGTGGAACTGGTAGCAACTCTGAAATCACTACCTTTCAGACCTTATTCTTCAACTTACTTCCCAACTCCCTATATTCTGATTTTGGGACTTCATCCCTTTTTTAAACCATGTTGCTCGTACTAATGTGTATCGCGACTGGCTGTTCACACTCTCCCTCCAGAACTTCCTACAATCACTGTGAGGCACAAGGCACAGCCAGAGGAGACTGCAGTCCTGCCTCTCTAGTCCTCTCACTCCGTCTGTCAAGCCTTAGCTGGCAGTGTGACCACCGCTCCGTATGTGCTATCCACAATATTCTTTGCCATTTTGTTGCTCCACAGTGTCCCCAGCTGCTGCTCCAGTTCCAAACCCAGCCTTCCAGAACTTGCTGTTGGAGACGCTTCCTGCATGCATGCTGATGCAAGGCACTGAAAGTGTTCTCAGGTTCCCATATAGAGCAGGAAGGGCACACCACAGCTTTCAGATTTCCTGTTATTACTTACCCCTATAAATTAAACCTTTTGGAATATGCTGAATGTCAAAAAATACCCTAGCACCTTTACCCTTAAACCTTGGTCCTATACAATATAGTCCTCACTGTCTTCTTTTTTTCCCATTTTTGGTTTGAAACAATGAACTATGAATTGAAAATGACCTTTGGACTGTGAGCAACAACCTTTTGTTTATTGAAATAAATTAGAAACAGCTTAAAATTGGTGGGACTTGGCCTTGTGAAGAAGTCCTCAATATAGACTTTACCTTTTGAGCACAAGCTGTTTTCCAGGATCCGCAACACAACTTCAGTTCATGATTCCCTGTTTACAACTGCCAAACAAAATTGATAAAAGAATAAAAATGATGAAACAAAATCATCGAATGTTCTAACAATGTTCATCATCACGATGGAAATGGACTGAGGACAGATCATGAGGTGAAGACAGCTATCAACAGCAGAACTTTATTCGATCACAATCTCATAGTATGGCACAGCCCCATTCCTTGATCTCACCAACAGGCTGACTGCAAATGGTCTTGATGAGCAAAGACTTTGTCTTCAGAGCACAGTTTTCAGTTCCACAAACAATATCAATGACCAGGAAACACGACTATACATTAAAGATTTTGCTCCAACAAATCAGACTCTGTTTACCTTCTCCCTACACATTAATTTCAATGTAGAACCTCACTTCTCAGCACTCACCCAACTTTTCAGCTGATCACAATGAAAGTCAGCACTCGCCTCAGATATAGCTGCTGAAAAAAAAATACATCGTAACTCCGCACCTCCCCGATAATGACACCTCACTTTCTCATATTCAGCAATGAGCCATCAACAAAATTCAGCCTGGAAATCAGAGGGAAATGCTTCCAATAAACACACAGAGCTCCAGTCAAACAGTTCAGCACAAAGCACCGAGTAAACAGCTCTATCAGCTGGAACTTCTCACACAGCATAAGGGACATTTCCACCCCTGATTACCCACAGGATAGTCAGACTGCCTGAAGATTGGTGAGGATATAGAACATAGAACATAGAACAATACAGCATAGAACATTTGTCCTAGCTTAAGCACCCATCCATGTACCTATCCAATTGCCGCTTAAAGGTCACCAAAGATTCTGACTCTACCACTCCCACAGGCAGCGCATTCCATGCCCCCACTACTCTCTGGGTAAAGAACCTACCCCTGACATCCCCCCTATACCTTCCACCTTTCACCTTAAATTTATGTCCCCTTGTAACACTCTGTGCACCCGGGGAAAAAGTTTCTGACTGTCTACTCTATCTATTCCTCTGATCATCTTACAAACCTCTATCAAGTCACCCCTCATCCTACGCCGTTCCAACGAGAAAAGGCCGAGAACTCAACCTATCCTCGTACGACTTCCTCTCCATTCCAGGCAACATCCTGGTAAATCTCCTCTGCACCCTCTCCAAAGCTTCCACATCCTTCCTAAAGTGAGGCGACCAGAACTGCACACAGTACTCCAACTGTGGCCTAACCAAAGTCCTGTACAGCTGCAACATCACTTCACGACTCTTGAATTCAATCCCTCTGCTAATGAACGATAATACTCCATAGGCCTTCTTACAAACTCTATCCACCTGAGTGGCAACCTTCAAAGATCTATGTACATAGACCCCAAGATCCCTCTGTTCCTCCACCTGACTAAGAACCCTACCATTAACCCTGTATTCCGCATACTTATTTGTTCTTCCAAAATGGACAACCTCACACTTGGCAGGGTTGAACTCCATCTGCCACTCCTCAGCCCAACTTTGCATCATATCTAAGTCCCTCTGCAGCCGACAACAGCCCTCCTCACTGTCCACAACTCCACCTATCTTCGTATCATCTGCAAATTTACTGACCCACCCTTCGACTCCCTCATCTAAGTCATTAATAAAAATTACAAACAGCAGAGGACCCAGAACTGATCCCTGCGGAACTCCACTTGTAACTGGGCTCCAGGCTGAATATTTACCATCTACCACCACTCTCCGACTTCGACCAGTTAGCCAGTTTTCTATCCAATTGGCCAAATCTCCCTCTATCCCATGCCTCCTGACCTCCGCATAAGCCTACCATGGAGAACCTTATCAAATGCCTTACTAAAACCCATGTACACTACATCCACTGCTCTACCCTCATCCACATGCTTGGTCACCACCTC
>NC_057746.1:4361652-4450787 GCF_004010195.1 Chiloscyllium plagiosum | reverse complement strand
GTTAGAAACGCTTCCTGGACACACTGCACAAACACCACCCCGTCCAATCTACTTGTTCTAAAGAGCTTCCAATCAATATTTGGGAAGTTGAAATCGCCCATGACTACTACCCTGTGGCTTCTGCACCTTTCCAAAATCTGTTTCCCAATCTGTTTCTCCACATCTCTGTTGCTATTGGGGGGTCTATAGTAAGCACCCCATCTGACTTCATCCCATACTACCTCCAAAGGCAGATCCCCCTCGAACTGCCTTTCTGCAGCCATTATACCATTTCTAATTAGCAACGCCACCCCCCCTCCTTTTTTACCACCCTCCCTAATCTTACTGAAACATCTGTAACCAGGAACCTCCAACAACCATTCCTGTCCCTCTTCTATCCAAGTTTCCGTGATGGCCACAACATCGTAGTCCCAGGTACCGATCCACGCCTTATGGGATACAATTTGTATAAAAGCTGCTCCTTCGCTCACCATCTCCTCATTTGGTTTTCAGTCCCTATAGGAAGTGAACCAGCTCTGGAAGAGGAAGAGAAGACAATGGGCAGAGTGGGTGGGCTCTCTGACCGACATCTCTCACAGCCAATCCAATGTAAAATAAGAACAGGTTCAGTTGCGATGAACTATGTCCATTTATTCGTAATCATCTCAATGTACTGTTCCTCATGTATTTAATAAGAGTTTCCCTGGGCAAATAAGTTCAAAGTTACACTGTTTCTCAGTATCATTTGTGCAGTGAGCTATTCCATTTGGCATCCTGGTGTGTTTAATGCATGATACATTATTGCTCCAGAATAGGTCGTTTGACGCAATGTTCTCTGATCTGATACAAAATAATGCGATCAAATATTTGATTCTACACTGTTAAGTCTATGCCTTTGCATTAAAAAAATACCCAAAGAGTCTAAGAAAGATTATTGAGTACATAACTTCATTTGTTGGATTGTCAAAGTTTTGGGGATGACATATTTGGCCAAAGCAAAGTGGGTTTGGTGGGCACTTTGATGGAGGTTTCAGGATAGATTCACAGAATAATGCATGAACTTAAAAGGGTTGAATTAAGTAAGGGGTGGCATCAGCTTGATTTGTACTTCCTTTTGTTCATAAGTTTGACGGCAATGCAATCGATATATCCAAATTGTGCAACATACTTGCAAACACAACAAAAAAAAATCCAAACCTCACATACGTTTTTATTCATGCGTAGGATGTGGGCATCGCTAGCTGGGTTAGTACTGATTGACCATCGCTAGTTATCCTTGAGGTAGTGGTGGTGTAGAGCTGCCTTCTTGGATTGCTGAAGCGTATATTTTTGTATGTTAGTGCATAGTCCTATTTGAAAGTGAGTTCCTGCATGTTGACACAGTTAAATTGAAGCAATTGTGATGTATCTCTAAGTTTGGACAGTGAGTAGGTTGAAAGGGAACTTGGAGGCAGCCGTGTTCCCCACATAACCAGAGCTCGTGTCCTTCGAGCCTTTGTGAATTTCTACTGAACATTGTTAGTGGAAAGATTGAATATTTGTGGATGTGATGGCAGTTAAGCGGACTTCTTTGTCCTGGATGATGCTGCCAAGTTTCTTGAGTGTAATGGAGAGTGTGGAGACATCATCTTAAATATCGGAGCTCTGCAATTTAAAAGTGCAAACACGACAGAAGTTCTCATGAAGCAACCCTACAGGTTGACTCTCTTGAATTTTAACTGGTATGAAATGGGGTGGGGTTGATTGAGAGTGTGTTAAGTTAGAGAATCTACAGAGTAGCAACATAGGAGGCTCAGACTTCACAATTGTCCAATATATTTGATGTTCTTTCAAATCAACTTGATAACACCAAGGACAACAGAGAGGATAACATCACTGACCAAGATACTGTGGTACACGAAGTCAGTCCAGCAGAGGGAGAAAAAAGAAATGCAGCAGTAGGTCAGGACTGTATACTGAGGGAAAATGACACGATTCTCTGACAGTCAGGTGACTCCAGAATGCTGCTGCACTATGTCAATGTTAGGATATTTGTTCTGATCTATGAAGGAACTGACCATGGGAGTGGAAGAGTGTGGTAATTGTGGTCCATGTTGGTACTGAAAACATTATGAAGTGAACAAAAAGGATGTCTGTGCAGTCAGGAAGAGGAGTTAGGCCAAATCAAGAATCTAACTTAAAAGATAATAATATCTCAATTATTACCCGAGGCATGAGAAAAGTGTTGGACCAAAAGAACTACAGAAGTGAATTGTGACATAAAGACTCATCTGAGTAAAATGGGCCCTGTTTTGAAGTCATCGCTTCAGGACCGGGAAAGGTTTACAGTTTAGTATGTCATGCTTCCTCAAGTAGCATGTGGTGACAGTTGGCCTTTGAACATAGTCTGACATTGCGAAGACAATTTCCTCACCAGGTATTCACTTCCCTTTTATGCTCATAGATCCAAACCCAGCTGTTTGGGCTTGTTGTTCTTGGTCATTCTGAGCATTTACAACAAAGCCTCCTAACAGGTTCAATCGTCAATATTTTCAATCCATTCTCTTAGGTTTATTCCTTGCTTTCAGACAATTATTTCTAGTTGATTATAGTTTGCTATTCATATCATACAGATAACTCATTTGTAATTTCCTCTCAGCCCCAAGGGTTTGCACCATCTCTTTCATATGTTCATAAAGCAAGTAGCTCCAAGGATTTTAATGTTTAAACAATTTTGATAATGCCATGCATGCTTACGCAGATGTTTATTTTGATTTATTTATTTCATACTGATTAAGCCGTAACTTTATATTTATATCATTTCAAATGCACAAGAGGAATATTCCAGAATACAATTTGAGATCATGCCAAAATGCTGCAGATGCACTTGCTTGTTTCAATCTGATGGTTGATTCATGTTTTCTGTTCTTTAACATATTACTGCTAAAGTGATAACTATTGTGATCCTGTGCCAGGGAAATGTGATCTCTCAAATGGTCGCTTTCACCTTTGATTGTTTTATTGCCATCTGCTGCCAGAAGCTGAGGACAAAATACTGCACTGAAAAAAATGTATCTGTGGTTCTCGGAACTGTCTGTCTGCACTTCTGTTTAAAAAACATTTTCTTCTGCTTTGCATTTGACCCATTACAATTGATAACGTAACATGGGCTGCACATTTAAGGTGGAATATTACAATGAAGCTGCATGGGTAACAGTTAGCTGATTGACCATTCCTTAAGTCAACTCCTCCCACCATTCCTTATCTTGTTGCTCAATGCTCTGACCGTGGGACGTATTTTAACAGCCAGCAGAATCCACAGGAGGCTGAGAGGGAACATGACCAATGTTGCTCAGAGTGATCCAAAGATTGAGAAGCAAAGGAAATCTATTATCTTACTCTTCACTGCATCTGGATGATGTGTGTGATATCTTTCTTATTAATGCAAATGACAAACCAATAATGTGTAATGTTACAATTACAATCAGTATTTACTGTGGATAAAGACATGGAGATATAGAACGGAGGGAAATAGGTGGTGACATCTTGAAAAATGTCCACATTACAGAGGAGGAAGTGCTGCATGTCTTGAAAGTGGATAAACCCCCAGGACCTGATCAGGTATACTCTTGAACTCTGCAGAAAGCTAGGGAAGTGATTGCTGGGCCTCTCACTGAGATATTTGTATCATCGAAAGTCACAGGTGATGTACCAAAAGACTGGAGGTTGCTACATGGTGCCACTGTTTAAGAAAGGTGGTAAGGACAAGTCAGGGAACTACAGACCAGTGAGCCTGATATCAGTGGTGGGCAAGTTGTTGGAGGGAATCCTGAGGGACAGGATGTACATTTGTTTGGAAAGGCAAGGACTGATTAGGGATAGTCAACATGGCTTTGTCTGTGGGAAATCATGTCTCACAAACTTGATTGAGTTTTTTGAAGAAGTAACAAAGAGGATTGATGAGGGCAGAGTGGTAGATGTGATCTATATGGACTACAGTAAGGCGTTCAAGAAAATTCCCCATGGGACACTGGTTAGCAAAGTTAGATGACATGGAATACTGGGAGAGCTAGCCGTTTGGATACAGAACTAGCTCAAATGTAGAAGACAGAGGGTAGTGGTGAAGGGTTGTTTTTCAGACTGGAGGCCTGTGACCAGTGGAGTGCCACAAGGATCAGTGCTGGGTCCTCTACTTTTCTTCATTCATAAATGTCAGCATAAGAGGTATAGTTAGTACGTTTGCAGATGACATCAAAATTGGAGGTGTAGTGGACAGTGAAAAAGGTTACCTGATCAAGGGCTCTTGATCAGATGGGTCAATGGGCTGAGAGGTGGCAGATGAATGTGAGGTACTGCTTTTTGGGAAAGCAAATCTTAGCAGGACTTATACACTTAATGGTAAGGTCCTAGGGAGTGTTGCTGAACAAAGAGACCTTGGAGTGCAGGTTCATAGCTCCTCGAAAGTGGAGTCGCAGATAGGTAGGATAGTGAAGAAGGTGTTTGATATGCTTTCTTTTATTGAGTATTGAGTACAGGAGTTAGGAAGTCATGTTGCGGCTGTGTAGGCCACTGTTGGAATATTGCATGCAATTCTGGTCTCCTACCTGTCGGAAAGATGTTGTGAAACTTGAAAGGGTTTGGAAAAGATTTACAAGGATGTTGCCAGGGTTGGAGGATTTGAGCGAGAGGGAGAGATTGAATAGGCTAGGGCTGTTTTCCCTGGAGCGTCAGAGGCTGAGGGGGGACCTCATAGAGGTTTATAAAATCATGAGGGGCATAGATAGTATTGGAGGCTAGTACAATTGCAACATTTAAAAGTCATCTGGATGGGTAGATGAATGGGCGGCACGGTGGCACAGTGGTTAGCACTGCTGCCTCACAGCGCCAGAGACCCGGGTTCAATTCCCGCCTCAGGCGACTGACTGTGTGGAGTTTGCACATTCTCCCAGTGTCTGCGTGGGTTTCCTCCGGGTGCTCCGGTTTCCTCCCACAGTCCAAAGATGTGCAGGTCAGGTGAATTGGCCATGCTAAATTGCCCGTAGTGTTGGGTAAGGGGTAAATGTAGGGGTATGGGTGGGTTGCGCTTCGGCGGGTCGGTGTGGACTTGTTGGGCCGAAGGGCCTGTTTCCACACTGTAAGTAATCTAATCTAATCTAATCTAATGAATAGGAAAGGTATTGAGGGACATGGGCCAGGCGCTGGCAGGTGGGACTAGATTGGGTTGGGATATTTGGTTGGCATGGATGAGTTGGACTGAAGGGTCTGTTTTTATGCTGTACATCTCTATGACTATGACTCAACATATATAACTGATTCCACTAGTTTTATGCTCCTGTGTTTGTGCATCTGCACAAACACATGTATTTATGCAGTTACCCGAACCGAATTCAGACAAGTGTTACAGACTGAGATGACATATGCACCCCGAACGTTTATGTTACTGAAACAGCAAACAAGGGAGATGTTCCCAACATTAAATTTACTTTGAATCCCATATCCATCGTGTGTTCTGTCTGTACTGCTTGTCATCCACTTCAGCCCTACCATACTCCTGCTGTAATATTGACCAAATAGATGTATAGAGATGTACAGCATGGAAACAGACCCTTCGGTCCAACCCGTCCATGCCGACCAGATATCCCAACCCAATCTCGTCCCACCTGCCAGCACCCGGCCCATATCCCTCCAAATCCTTCTTATTCATATACCCATCCAAATGCCTTTTAAATGTTGCAATCGTACCAGCCTCCACCACTTCCTCTGGCAGCTCATTTCATACACGTATCATCCTCCGTGTGAAAGAGTTGCCCCTTAGGTCTCGTTTATATCTTTCCGCTCTCACCCTAAACCTATGCCCTCTAGCTCTGGAGACCCCGACTCCAAGGAAAAGACTTTGTATATTTATCCTATCTATTCCCCTCATGATTTTGTAAACCTCTTTCAGGTCACCCCTCAACCTCCGATGCTCCAGGGAAAACAGCCTCAGCCTGTTCAGAATCTCCCTATAGCTCAAATCCTCCAATCCTGGCAACATCCTTTCTGAACCCGTTCAAGTTTCACAACATCTTTCCAACAGGAAGGAGACCAGAATTGCACACAATATTCCAACAGTGGCCTAACCAATGTCCTCCCAACAGGACCTCCCAACAGCCACAACAGGACCTCCCAACTCCTGTACTCAATATTCTGACCAATAAAGGAAAGCATACCAAACGCCTTCTTCACTATCCTATCTACCTGCGACTCCACTTTCAAGGAGCTATGAATCTGCACTCCAAAGTCTCTTTGTTCAACAACACCCCCAAGACCTTACCATTCAGTGAAAAGTCCTGCTAAGATTTGCTTTCCCAAAATGCAGCACCTCACATTTGTCTAAATTAAACATAAATTACAAAATTGGACTTACTTTGCAGTTACTGGCAAGTACCTTTGTCAGACAGAGCAAAAGACGTTTCTGCTTTAGTAACCCCAAATGGGCTATATCAATTGAAAGTAATGCCTTTTGAATGAAAAATGCACCAGCCACTTTCCAACGGTTTACAAACAGAGTTGTTGCAGGATTGACTAATCTACACAGATGACTTAGTGATCTTTAGCCATTCGTAGAAAAATCACATGGAGCAATTGGCAGGGCTCTTTGAGAGACTATGAAATGCAAAGTTGGTTATAAGCTTGGCAAAAACAGAACTTGCAAAGGCAGAATTAACATTCTTAGGGCACAACATCAGATACGAACAGATGACACTGTGAAATGTGAAGACACTGAGGAACGTGAAGACAAAGGCCATCAAGATTTTCCAAGACCATCCATGAAGAAGGAAGTGCTTTGATTTTTAGGATCGAGTGGATTCTATAGGAAATTTGTACCAAACTTCAGTAGCTTAATGGCACTGTTGATGGATTTGTTAAAAAATTAAATGAAATTTTGGTGGACAGAACAATGCCAGGGGGCATTTGAGCATTAAATGCAATGTTAACCACCACACCAGTTTTAGCCATGCCAACTTTTTTGAAACCTTTCAAAATCGCCATCAAAGCAAGCGACGTAGGTGTTCGAGCTGTGTTGTTACAGGAGAATGATTGTGGAATTGAAAGGCCAATCTGTTATTTTTCAAAAAATCTCAACATCCACCAGAAAAGATATTCCACCATTGAAAAAGAGTTATTGAGTTTGGTAATGGTCTTACAATACTTTAGTGTTTACATTGCAAACAATACATCAGAGATGATGGTGTATACCAATCACAATCGTTTGACATTTCTAGAAAGGTTTCAGGACAAGAGCACCAGATGACTTCGTTGGAATCTCGTGTTACAAGCACTTATTTTGCAGATTACACAAGTTGTGAATTACGAAAATATTATCGTGGATGCTTTATCATGCATTTTAAAGAAAAATGTTTAAGTAAGATAGAAACAGTAGTGTTCAATGTTTTATATATATATTTAGAGTTACACATTTATTCTTGTATAGAATTAGTATGAAATGTGTAACTCTAGGTTAAGGAGTGATGTAATAAAATGGAATTAAGGTTTTAAAACAAATGAAGCCATCTGTTAATAATGTTGGTTCATATTTCTTATTAAGTGGGGAGGTGTTGCAAGTTGGATATAGTAATTATAAGTTGGGAGGCAGGAGGTTAGAAATTGGTGTTTGTAAAATTGTAAAATGCTAGGGGGGAAAAGCATTACGTAGTCCTTTCAAAAGATGGTGTTTTTTCAGTGTTTAGGTTTTTTTTATGCATGTTTGTGACCAACAGCTTAAAAGTTTGCATGTACACAGAGAACCTAAATTGAAATATTTCTATGGAAAGGCATACGGTTAGCAGGCCAACCAGCAATTTTTACCAAGACAACAGGCATTTGAGTTGAACCAAACAATTGAACCAGGCCCTGAGATAGCAAAAACCTATTAAATTTAAATCTGGCGGCTTTGACAACACAGGACCAATCCGACTGTAAGAAATATTGAAATGTCATCGTGGGTATAAAAGATGGGGACAGATGGACAAAGCCCTCACAGCTAACTGCCATCCATAACAGCTCACAGCCCTCAGCTCAAGAGAGAATCGCTGGCTCACACAGCATTTTTTATGCATTAGAAAAAGCACCATCTGAATAACAACGGTACCAAAGACACAACTAGTGAATACGCCTGACAGAAGAATCGATAGAGAAGGCATTCCTGACAGATGAAACAAAGGAGAAGGCACAGAATATTCTGGAAGACATGTAACCGGGCTATAATTTTGAGAGAGTAAATTCTATTTATTGTCATATGAGTGAGATTTGTATTTATTGGAACAGCATACTATTGGAATCATGTTTTATTCAAGAATACTTAGTAGTTAGAATGGATTTATTCAGTTTGTTAATGGTTTAGCTAATGGTTTGTTCACTGTTAAGAGTTGGATAAATAAATTGTTACTTGTTGGTTTTAAAGTGAGTGTCAGGGATTTATTTTACTTAGCCACTAGAAGTTACTGAATAGCAGATTACACCACATTTCACATTCTTTTTACAGACTTTAGGGCAAGACGCTCCTCTTTGGGTGTTTCGGTTTTTATTCTCAAATGGAGGTCAACCTCCACTTTGTACCAATAGTCTTTTGTCTACAGTCGAGATTATGGAAAAGCATAGCACGTCAGGCAGGATCCGAGGAGCAGGAGAATCAATGCTCTGGGCATAATTGAAATGAATTGAATTGAATTTATTGTCACGTGTACCGAGGCACAGTGAAAAGCTTTGCCATGCGAGCAATACAGGCAAATCACAGTTAAGTAACATCGATAAGTAAATAATAGGTAAATAGCAGCAAAAACAAAAACACAGTTACAGGCACAGGCTCTTCATCAGGAATCTTATGCCCGAAATGTCGATCCTCCTGCTCCTTGGATGCTGTACTTTTCTAGCACCACGCCTCAACTCTGATCTCCAGCATCTGCATTCCTCATTTTCTCCTCGTCTTTAGTTTCCAGACCAACAAGCTGATTTCAGTTCAACAAACTACATCCTTGACCAGAAACACAACTATGCATTATTCATTTCTCTCCAACAAATCAGATACCATTCACCTTCCCCCTAAACATTGATTTCAATGTAGAACCTCACCTCTGTGCACTGACCAAACTCTTCAGCTGGTCACAATGAAAGACAGAATTAACCTCAGAAACAGGAGCTGCAAAAACACATTGTAACTCTGCACTTCCCAGATAATTACACCTCAGGTTCTCATATTCAAGAATGAGCCATTAAGAAAATGCAGCCTGTATCTCAGAAAGAAAACGCTTCCAATAAACACACTTAATATCCAACCTATCAGTTCAGCACAAAGCACCGAGTAAACAGCTCTCTCAGCTGGATCTTCTCACACAGCATAAGGGACATTTCCACCCCCTGATTACCCACAGGATAGTCAGACTGCCCGAAGATCGGATATTATGGGATACAATTTGTATAAAAGCTGCTCCTTCACTCACCATCTCCTCACTTGGTTTTCAGTCCCTATAGGAAGTGAACGAGCTCTCACTACATCAGAACAATTCATTAGTAACACTGAATCTATAATTCTGTTAAGTTTTCCAACTGAGATACAGCTAAGCCAATTCTTTTCTTTATTCATTCTTTTGTTGTACTTTAACAATAGTCTTTGAATAAATTATGTTTTGCTTAGCATCGAATAGTTTGACAGATCAAATTGCATTAGGAATACAACTCCTTATATTTATATTTAAAGAAAACGTTAGGGTCTAGGCTACCTTCTTAATATATTTGGAGGGGGGTTGGTCTGGTCCATAATGCTATGAGAGTTGAATCAGCTTTGGATGAAGAAGAGGAGAGAATGCGCAGAATGCTTTGGCTCTCCGATTGATGTCTCTCGCATTCAATGCAAATAATTCTGAAGCAACATGAGCTTCGTGAAGCTTGGGGAACTGACCAGTGATGCGGAGGTGACGTTGAGCAGCTGGTCAGGTGGGAATTTAACCTTATCATTGTCCCACCTGAATAAACCTCACTTATTGCAGCTGCTGTCTCAGTTCTCCTCGTAAATGTATGACAGAGATTTTTAGTGTGGGAATAGCATTCATTCTCTCAGAGGCTTTCAAACTGACAGCACCAGATTGGCAGATGTATCTGTTCGATGGTACAGGGTGAAAGTGAGTATAAATGGGATGGGAGAGCTATTTGATAATATTGGATGTATTCCCAAGGCAGCAGGATAATGGAGCTAACAAATGGAAGGCTGGTTTGCACAATAGACTGGGCTGTGTGCACAACTTCGAATTTCTTGCAGTCTTGGGCAGGACAGTTGCTATATCAAACTATAACACATGCAAACAGGATGCTTTCTATGGTGCACATATAAAAATTTGAAATATTGATTTTGGAAGTGATGAAATTGGTTATCCTTCCAAAAAAAAGGTATTGGTGTGCTTTTTTTAACTATACTATGAATCAGGATGGACCAGGATTAATTATTGGTGACTGTTACTCCAAAGAACTTGATGTTCTCAACCATCTCCACGTTCTGCTATGAATACAGACGGGCATGTCCTCTGCTTCCTTCATTTTGCTGCCATTAAGGGAGAGGTTGTTGTCGATACACCATGCCACTAAAGTCTCTCTTTCCTGCATGCTGTGTCTTCATTGTTTGCGATCCGACACACTACTGTGATGTCATCAGCAAAGTTGGAAATGGAGGTAAAGTGGAAGTTAGCCACACAGTCATGAATGTAGAAGGAGTATCGCAAGAGGCTAAAATGCAGCTTTTCTGGGGAATTGCTGCTGAGGATTTTCGTGGAGGAGGTTTTCTTGTCTGTCCTTACTCATTGTGTACTGTGGGTCACCAAGTCGATGATCCAGTTGGTCAGGGATGTAGTGTCTTAAGCCTTGGACATTTGACGTGAGTTTGGTTGGAATCATGGTGTTAAAGGCAGAGCGATAGTCAATACGTTGGGGTCTGATAGAGGTTCATTAAAATCAAACAGTTTGTTGATGATATTTTATGGTCAATTTGTCCTTTTTGATTTTTTAAATATTTTCTGCTGCAAGGTGAGGGGTTTGAGCTGCAGGCTCAGAACATGGCAGGAAGGAGTGCACCACAATACTGGATTTTACATCTCAGTCTTGTGGAAGGTACACATACTCTTGTAGAGCTCACAGAGAATTATCAGTCTGAATTATTCAGATTCTGCTATTTTAAACATTGTTCATTTTTACTATGTTTTTAGGTTAATTACTCAGAATCTAGTAACAGTCTCATATTTGGCATTAAATGGTGAATCTGAACTCTGAAGGAATTACTCACAATTAATAAAAAGGTAAAGATGACCATCTTTGATCTGGTCTTACTGTCTTGAAGAACCTGGTAAAGAACAGTTTTCTCTCCTTTCGGTTAACCCTCGTCACCAGTAGATCACCACCAGTGAATTCCTACAATTGTCCCCAGTTAATGCCAATCCTAGCACACATCATAAAATTAATTATGTGGACTACAACATTCTCCACCATCTGTTTTCCCCTGATTCTTTCACAAACATGCTCATTTCTCCTTCAAAGTGATTCTTTTCTAGGAGTGGATTTCTTAAACTGATTATACTTTGGCAAAGTCAGTGATTAGTTTTGACCCTTCCTTTCTCCACTGCATGCATGAGAACATGTTCATACTGACATCACGTGGGCATGCAATGAAATCCCTGATTATCCAATCACATCCTTCTGACCAAGTAACCAATAAGAACACTGAAACTTGAACCAATCAGAGCAGAGAAAAATGTCCAATGTCAAACTAAGTTTGGGAATGAAATGTAATCAATATTTATTACAAAACCAGTGATACAGAGAACCCCTGGGTAAATGTCAATTGGACTCCATATGCTTTTTTGGGCCA
The DNA here is from genome assembly GCF_004010195.1 of Chiloscyllium plagiosum. NCBI lineage: Eukaryota > Metazoa > Chordata > Chondrichthyes > Orectolobiformes > Hemiscylliidae > Chiloscyllium > Chiloscyllium plagiosum. The sequence goes on along the minus strand of NC_057746.1, from coordinate 4,438,939 downwards.
AGTGATCCCACAACCAACGGAACAGATCTATGCTCTGCAGTCCTTCAAGGTACAGTTGTAAATGGTGATGGGCAATTTAAGAACTCACAAGAGGAGGAAGAGGCTCCACAAATATTCCCATCCTCAGTGGTGGAGGAGTCCAGTACATCAGTGCAAAAGATAAGGCTGATGCATTCGCAACAATCTTCAGTCAGAAGTGCCAAGTGGATAACCCATCTCGGGCTCCTCCAGTGGTCCCCAACATCACAGATACCAGTCTCCAGCCAATTTAATTCACTCCACATGATATTAAGAAACAGCTTGAGCACTGGATATTGCAAAGGCAATGAGCCCTGATAGCATTCTGCTAATAGGACTGAAAGCATGCGCTCCAAAACTTGCCGCTTCCTAACCAAGCTCTGTTAGTACAGTTACAACACTGACATCTACCAGATAATGTGGAAAATTGCCCAGATATGTCCTGTACTCACAAAGCAGGACAAATCCAACCTAGCCAATTACCCCCCCAATCAGTCTACTCTCCATCATCAGAAAAGTGTTGGAAGGGGTCATCAACAGCACTATCAAGCAGCATCTGTTCAGCAACAACCTGCTCAGTGATCCCCAGTTTGCGTTTCGCCAGGATCACTCAGCTCCTGATCTCATTACAGCCTTGGTTCAAAATGGACAAAAGAGCTGAATTCCAGAGGTGAGGTGAAAGTGACAGCCCTTGACATTAAGGCGGCATTTGATCAAGTATAGCATCAAGGTGCCCCAGCATAACTCGAATCAAAACTAGCAAAACTATGAGAATGATTTGTCACACATTTCAAATTTGAACAGTCTCTCCCCAGTGTGAATGCGTTGATATCTGCAGAGATCTGGTAATAACAAAAATGATTTCTCACAGTATGCATGTAAACGGTCACTCCCCAAGATGTACATGGAAGCTTGATGCCATTGTGAATGATTTGTCACATACCTTGCATCTGAATGGTTTCTCTCCTGTGTGAATACGATAGCGTTCATGGAGGCTTGAGTCGGGGACATGCGGATCGGGGAGTCCAAATATAGTCAGGGACTCTTAAAAAAAGTATACGGGAACTCCATGAACAGATTAGGGATCTACATAAGGAAGTACTTCAAATGAGTCGGGAACTCAAATTCAGTCAAATTGGCATTGTCTAAATTGATTTTCAAATTATTCTGTAAAAGAAGAAACAAAGAAGTATCATGATATATTATAACGAGACTGTCAGGGTTTTAGTATGTCGATAATGTTCTGCAGAAATCATTAGTCTTGTTGTTCATTGCCCGGTTGTTATTTTGTGAAAGCTTTAGGTCGAGGTTATCTTCTCTTGTATCTGTTTGGCTTGGCTTGTCTTGCTTTGATGTTTTGTCTTATTTGTCTGCTATGGTTTTGTTCTGTTTGTTTTGGTGTTTGTTCTTTATTTATGAAATATAGAGTGTGGTTGCTGCTTTTGTCACGTTAAAAAAGAAGAAAGCTGGCCAGTGATACAATTCTTGCACACTTGGTTAAGCAAGTATGTGCCACAGCCAGGATTTGTGAGGCTAAACTCCCTAACTTTGACTGTGTTCTGGAATGCGGGTGCCTCAGTACCCTTAAAATGTTCATTTGTGTGTGTGTGTGTGTGTGTGAGAGAGACAGAAAGACAAAGACACAGCACTGATTCCCTGCAGCTTGCAGAAAGTTTAACCCTTTGAGATTCAGTTTGAATGCACATTTGCTTGTTGGTGATTGAATGTTTGCATTTTGTTTCCTGAAGCTTGAGATCCGGTACTGTTTGGAATTTCATTTGCACTTTGGGAGTTTAACATGATTTCTTTTAAGGTTAAGCATCCATCAGTAATAATGAAATGAAATATTAACCCCTGTTCTTCTTACAGGCCATGACTGTCCTATTGTTAATTTCTAACTAATCACTTTTATGCTAACATGAAAGCCAATCTTATTTAATTTCAAATCAGTTTAATATGGAGGAAGGCAACATCATAATCTTCTTTTAAAAAAGTCTTCTCCTTCAACTGTGCACCATTTGGCATGAGTCAAATTTCCCATAATTTCATGCTACTGCCAAAGATCATTTTACATGTTGTACTAGTGAAAGAATTGACTGAGGAAGTAAAGCAGAAGCACTAAATATGGGCCTCAGGTGCAGAAGCATTCTGTTCCAGGATGAGAGCAGGTCTCTGTTCAATTTTAGTTATAATCTAGACCTAACATTGAGGAAAATCACTTCAGACTTTAACATGTGCTCATTGAGTGGAGGAATTGCATGAACCTTATTTAATTTAGTTAAATTTTGTAAAATTGGAAGTATAAAGATAGATCCAAAATATCCCAAACCAACAGCATTGTTTTCAGAAAATTATACTAGCAGAGTTAATTTTTGTTTCAGACTCGTTTGTTTCCACTTCATTTTAAGACTGCTGTGTTTCATTGGTGATTATTGTGTGCCAGTCGTAGTTTTATTTTATACCAATTTCCCTCCCTCAGTGACAATTGAAGTTTCAGTTCAACAATATGTTGTGAGAAATCATGTCACAAAACGAACATCCTATTGTTAATATCTCTGTCTTTGGATTCAGTCATTATTTGTGCATTAGAAGTTTTTTGTTGTCATGTGAGTAGACAAGACCTTTTAAGGCAGTTGCAGTCATTTCACGGCCTATAGCATTGTAAATGAGCAATGACTGGTCAGGACTGCTTCAGGATCCTATTCTAGGATTTAGATTAACGGATGAGAACCAGGTAATTATGACAGATTTCAGAGTTGGAAACTGTGCACATTTTACATTTAAACCTTGAATACTGAATAAATGAATTTCCAGTTTATATTGATGACTTTTAAAATGTCTTAGTCACTTGTTCAGTTTCCACCTCTGAATTACAGATAATGATTAGTTTATTTATTATTTCTTTAATAATCAGTTGTATTAGCCCTGAATCACAAAATCAGAATTAATTGGCAGAATAGCTTGGTATTATTTCTTTACACATTGTCAGTGACCTGTCTCATTGCCTCATGGTTAATTTGAAGCATGGCTGCATTAATTCATTGCAAACTAAAGAATGGAAGGATACCTTACTGGCCAGTTGAAGGAATTCTGCATGGGATTGCAGGGGTAGAGGTGTGGAAAGCAGATGGAACTCCCAAAAGCTGGGACGTGTTCATAGCTGACTGTGAATGGGTCAATGAAAAAATAAAACGGACAGGAGATGTAAAAAATAAAAGAGACATGAAAAATAGTGTAATGCCACTAAGACTGAGGAATATACAAACAGGATTAAAGCAACAAAACTGTAAAATAAAAAACTTAGATTCTAATCGGAATCCCGAGCCTATGGCTGGCTTACCGACCCTATTTGAGGATGGGAATTTTATTCCTGGATACCCGCTGAGCCCCTAACATCTCCTGATTGTCCCCAGCACCCCCCCATTACAAACCTTTCCTTGTTTTATAAATGAAGCATCCAGTCATTATAGCCAATATCACAGAGATGAGCGGCCTGCACCTTCCTAAGCCAGAGCCCATCCCGGTTTAGAGTAATGTTAATGAAGCATGCCCCTGACCACAAGAACAAATCAGCCAAATTTGCTCAATATGTCCAAGGGTGAAACGGATGTAAATGCAGAAAAATTCTGGGAGTAGCCTGAATACGAATGGCTTGTCTGATAAGTCTGAAATATGTGGCTATCTGTTTGATGGAAATGGCATACAACTGAAAGACTAATCAAGAAGCTGATTCACCTTTAACCCTATGCCTTTGAAATGTCTTCCACCTGGTGTCACTGACCTGATCCAGACAAATGATATGAACTAGTCCAGGAATTTCCAGTTGCAAATGAGGTGAGCAGTTTTCTATTGGGAATGGGCGGAACCAGAGTGAACCACGATGCAAGTTACAGGTGAAACCGAATATATCCAGCGCCCTCACAATTCCAAATGCCATCTGCCAGCCCTGACAGGGTTGATTTGGGACCAGAATACCCACTGGAGGATGGAACCTACCTCAGATGCCTACCCAGCAACCACTGCTGAGCAATCTTTTCCCGATGGGACCCTGGAAATGTGGACAGGCAGGCCCCAGTATTCCACCTTTGAGACTGGGAACAAAACAGCAAAATCTTTCAGGGACAAATGGCTGGCCCTTCTTTAACTGCGAAAATGTGGCCACTGGGGAGTGATGTGTCTTTAATGTTACCTTGCAGCTAATTTGGGGAATTGACATGCTTGCGACCTAGCAGAAGGAAGATCTACTAATATACTGACTCTTCATTGTGCTTTTGGTGTGACCTACGATTATGGAGCCTTGTAGGAACATAGAGGATTTTTAACTCCCAAAAAATAGCATTACAGAAATGCTGTTTCGTCCAATCAGTCTGGCAGTTATCAAGATGATCGGCTCACGCTGAGGCAACTGATACAGTTTCCAAAGTAATGGGCAGGTAGATGCTGCTGCCAAGCAGGCAGCCTTACACCAAAACTTGTGGTTCCATTGGGTCCCCAGCAAAACCCGGATAGAGACAATATGGGGATAGGTATGCCAGACCTGGATAAGGTACAGAAATTACAGGGGAAGCCCCCTGCTGAAGAGCAGAAACTATGGCCTCAAATAGGATACTCTCTCGATACTCAAATCAAAATGTGGGTGACCCTTGCTGGACAAGTTTGTGTTCCTTTTTGCTGCTGTCTATTTTAGTTACTTTTTGTGCATTTTTGTACACACTTGGGCAAGGAGGGAATGGTTTATACTCTATCGCAATGGACACGCCACAGCCTCCAACCTTGATGGGAGGGGACCTTCCAGGTTCTCCTCACCACCCCTATAGTTGATAGGTCGCTAGGCACCTACATCGTTGCAAGGTCGTTGCAAGGGAGGGGAGATGAAGATCGAACTTACCGTTAAGTGAACTAGTTGTCATCGGTATTTGTGCTCAAGTTGCAACTATTTACCAGAGTCACCAGAGACTGTGTACGATTTATGCCCAAAAGATGTCCTTGTGTGCAAAGAGACTGATTCCTTTGATGCATGGAATGTTAGCAAGAATGACTGTCACAACGGTCAACTGCATCAAGAAAATCGGACATTTTGTTTACAGGACAAGTCTCAATGGTCTTTACCTTGTCCAAGGTGTTTTATGCCTGTTTGATTTCAGTTGTGCTATGGGCAGCCCTGATAAGCCTTGCCCCTACCTAAATCTGCATGCCACAAAAGAACAAAAGGGGGAAATGCAGTCTTTCTCTAACAATTTGTTTTTTCAAAGTCACAGCAAAATATTCAGCCGAGATGAAGTGGTCTATTACGCCCTCACATCAGCAAAGGATTCATGACCCCTTTCCCCCTCCCGAATCCCAATGACGGAGTATGGTACAATTCTAAGGCATTTACCTGACATAATGTTTCTTTTGAAATGTACTAACCGCTACTGCTCCTTTGTGGGGCCTCGCATCTCATGCGTATGCCTAAGGGAGGAGTGTGTTCCTGTTATTACCAGTGCTCAGGCTCTTTGTGGTATGGATAACGGCACCCACCCTCACTATGAGACCCCCAATGGCACCTCTATCTTCCCAATTGCAGGATGGAAGGGACCAATCTGGGACAATAACTGCATCTCTTCCTGAAAGACCCACCTCTTTTTATTGAACAGCTTTCACTCTAAGCGCCCAGAGCGACCATACTTTGTAGCCATGGACACCCATACATTCAAGGTAGTCGCAAAGACAGGCCTGCTTTTTATTGGGAAGCCACCTCCATTATTGATACTAAATGGTTATTATCTTTTCAGCCAAGGCAGAGCAACCGACTTCCTTGTTCTTGATTAAACAGGTACTCCCCATGCTATAGCTGTAGGGACACTTTTCCCGACTACTGTTCCCTGTCCAACTACCTAGGAATGGGGTTGGGGTTTCCCTAGCAAAGGTTCAGTTTCACCTGAATTCTGCTCGCATTGGAGGGGTGCTAAGGCTTTGGGCAGCAGTAAACCTCAGTTTGCAGGCTATGCATTTCTTAGTACTTTTTCCTTAGGAGGATCTGCAGGAATTATTAGCCATCAAAATTGAAACTATCTTATTTGCGGTCTCACCCTCCTGGGCAATGAGATGGCCTTGGTCTTAGCAGGAGTTAAGGACATGCTCTCAGAATTACATCTATTTTTCCAGCAAAATCGGTACACCGTACTACATCTACCTACTCGCCAAAGAGGGTGGGGTTTGCGCCGTAGTAAAACGCAAGTGCATGATGGGGGTTACTGACCTCATTGAAAACATTACCAAGCATGCGGATAACATCCGCACCTTCGCCAATCAAATGACAGAAGGCACTGGATGGGGAGATTGAGGTTTTGGCTCTTGGTACAACTTGTTAATAAATCTGGCTATGTAATATTGGTTTTATTTTAATTTGTCTCTTTGCTAGCATTGCTCTTGTTAAATGTATTATTGCCAAGTTAATAACTTCCATTAACAACATCAGCTCCCCCCAGAAAATTCTTCTTCTCCGTTCAAATGAAGGTGAGGAGGAGCGGTTGCCTAACCCTACTTCCTCCTTGGAGGAGGAAGAAGTATGGCAGTCTCTAGCGTCCATTCGATTGGACTGATCTAATCTATGCCTTCCCATCCTATGGTGTGGTCATGGAATGACCAAAGGGGGGAGATATAGGTCTGAAACCTGAATACAGGCTGAGGCAACTAGTTGTTGTTTGGAACAATCCTTAATAGATGTTCTTAATAACTTAAGTGACAATAAGATGGCTTCTCAATGCAAATAATATGACCAAATGGCTTCTAGGCTGCAAAATGACAATTTTGCTAAAAGCTGCATAAAATGGCTTTTAATTCTGCTATAGCTGCATAATTGATTAAACACGGTCTGCTTCAATAGAGATTAGCAGATAATGCTCCCTTTACAGCATACACAAAAAGCGACTAGATAAGACATTACTGGCCATCTTAACTAAAGTTCAAATGCAGGTGCAATGGCCTCAGTGATGGAAAATAAAGTTGGTTCCCAAGAAATATCACTGGACCAAGTAACTGTCAAATAAAGCAATATCATGTATTGATTAGTAATTGTCTGAATGTACTGTGTGATTATACCCTTCTTTAAGAAAAATATAAAAATGTCTTTGTTTTAAGCCATGTGTGCAGCTCTTCCGAGGAATACAATTGTACACAACCTCTGTGTTTCCGGATGCTCCGTACCCAGCCATATGAAGAAATAAAGAATGAAGTCTTAAAGAACCACACCAATTGCGACTATGATATAAGACAGATGTCAGAGATAGTTTCTTTACTCAGAGAGTAGTAGGGGCATGGAGCACACTGCCTGCAACAATAGTAGACTTATCAATTTTAAGGGCATTTAAAATGGGCGGCACGGTGGCCCGGTGGTTAGCACTGCTGCCTCACAGCGCCAGAGACCCAGGTTCAATTCCCGCCTCAGGCGACTGACTGTGTGGAGTTTGCACGTTCTCCACGTGTCTGCGTGGGTTGCCCGTAGTGTTAGGTAAGGGGTAAATGTAGGGGTATGGGTGGATTGCGCTTCGGCGGGTCGGTGTGGACTTGTTGGGCCGAAGGGCCTGTTTCCACTACTGTAAGTAAGTAATCTAATCAATAAAGGAAAGCATACCAAATGCCTTCTTCACTATCCTATCTCCCCGCGACTCCACTTTCAAGGAGCTATGAACCTGCACCCCAAGGTCTCTTTGTTCAGCAACACTCCCTAGGACCTTACCATTAAGTTTGTAAGTCCTGATCTGATTTGCTTTTCCAAAATGTAGCACCTCACATTTATCTAAATTAAACTCCACCTGCCACTCCTCAGCCCATTGCCCCATCCTTTGGCAGTACTGAGGAATAAAGGGACCTTGGTGTAGAAGTCCCTGAAGATGACAACAAGATGGTGGAAAAGGCACACAGATTGCTTGCCGGAGAGGATAGTAATATTGGATCGTGATATGGACAAAAATTGAATTGTGTAGGTTAAATGGGCTTCAGATTGGTTTCACAGGTCGGTGCAACATCAAGGGTCGAAGAGCCTGTACTGTGCTCCAATATTCTATGTTCTGTGTTCAGTGTAGGTATCCACACTGAGAGCAGTGAAGACAATCAGTGCAGGAATCCACACAGCAGACAGTGAAGTATATCAATGGTTGGATAGGTTGGCAGGTTGATAGAGCAGCAGCTAGGTGAACTCGTGAAGAGCTCAGTTAGTCAGTGTTGTTAGGGAGGTATCCACACTGAGAGCAGTGAAGACAATCAGTGCAGGAATCCATATAGACAGCAGTGAAGAGAAACAGTGCAGGAATCCACACAGCAGACAGTGAAGTGTATCAATGGTTGGATAGGTTGGCAGGTTGATAGAGCAGCAGCTAGGTGAGCTAGTGAAGAGCTCAGTTAGTCAGTGTCGTTAGGGGTTAGTTAGACTGGATTTGGAGGGACAGTCAGGTTAACAACTCATTAATGTGGGATATAGGTAAAACAGTGTTACTTCTGCAACCATAATTGCTTATTAACATCAGTATATAACTGCTTCAGCAAATAACTTCCGCAATCATAATTGCTTATTAACATCAGTATATAATTGTTTCAGCAAAGAGCTGAGTTAGCTAAAATGTGCATACAAGAATGAAGACTATGTAAAGGGATACATAGTTTCTTCTAAGTTAGCTAAACTGTGCATACAAGAATGGAACATGCCTGCAAACAATGGAAGATGTTACAGTCAAATAGATAAGTTGAAAAAGAACATCAAGATATTCCAAGCTCAGCAAATTTCCCTCATGTCAGCACTGAAGCGAGCCAAGTCACTTATAGAGGGGAGGGTCGTCCGGCTTGGAGTAGGGGGAGAAGTAAACAAGGGCGGAGCGTAGCTGGGCAGGGGCAGAACACACTAAGGAATATTGATAGGATTGAAGACCAATGAGGTAAACGGGGAAGTACCGAGAATTAAACTGCATAAATTGTGGAGTAATTTCTGGATCGGGGGGCCTACTTGCTAGACAAGCCTTCTAAGAACGGTTCAATAAAATTCGTTGCTTCAGATTTGACTCGGACTGAAATTTATTATATTGTGAGCTCTGTTTCTCACATTAACTTTGGGTGGTTGGGTGATCAGGGTTGGACAGGTTGAGTCTGTTTGGGTGGTGGCGTCATCAGGTGAAGTTTTAGTGAGATGGAGGATTTCAGTACTGGTGTGGTCAGGAGGTCTGTATAAGTGATTGGGTGTTTTCTGCATGCGCAATTCCACAAGGCTCCGGACCTCAATCCAGAGATCAGAATATGTCTCAAATTCTCTGCAGGTTTGATCATTCAAGAACACATCATGCTGTTGTTTCCTGTGGTCAATCTGAAAGATTTCACACTGTTTGTCAGTATCAACCTCCTTCAAAGAAACTGCAGCTCCCAACAGGATGCCAGAGATGAACATATGATTCACTTGGTTCAACTTCACTTCTCAGTATTATCTCTGCAAGCAAAGTAACATCCAGTACAAATGCTTAAGAAAAGATTTAAATGGTTTAGAAACATGCTTTGAAAAAACCTGCAGTCAGACTTCACTATCATGCCCTCCTTCCCAAATAGATACGCAATGAAATGCTCACAAGCAAGACAATATCCAGACGCTCTTTCTCAATCTGTACAAAGTGTTATTCAGTTTGTGTTAATGCTCTGGATACAAACACAACGGGTTGTCCTCACTGCCTGGGGGTTACTCCATGTCATGTTTCACTGACATCACACTGCAGGGTGACTCCATGGTTGACATCATAATCTCTCAGCACTGGTGATGTCATCACTAGTTGTTTGATGGGAGTGAAAGCTGCTTCTTGTTCTGTGTCCCAGTCCCACTGAACATCCTCCACAGTGAGACAGCTCTTCAGGAGAATTTCAACTAGTTTGGCAGGTGGCAGGGAAACAGAGCAACAGATCAGAGGATGGGGTAGCTGGTGAACAGGCTGATAAAGCGAGCAGAGAGTCTGTAAGGAAGGATAGATAGTTGATAGAGGAAAGTTGCAGTCGATGTGATGGGTTCATGTGTGTTCATTCTAACATAACAAGTGTCAGGATAAGGGTGATGAACTTAGAGCATGGATCATTACTTGGAGCTATGATGTTGTAGCCAATATGCAGACTTGGATATCACAGGGCAGAAATGTTTTGGGGTTTAAGTGTTTCAACAGGAATAGGGAGGGAGGTAAAAGAGATGGAGGAGTGGCATTGCTAATCAGAGATAGGATCACAGCTGCAGAAAGGGAGGTCATCGAGGAGGGTTTGTCTACTGCGTCAGTATGGGCGGAAGTCAGAAACAGGAAAGGAACAGTCACTTTATTGGGAGTTTTCTACAGACACCCCAATAGCAACAGAGACATGGAGGAGCAGATTGGGAAGAAGATTTTGGGAAGGTGCAGAAGTAACAGGGTTGTTGTCATGTGTGACTTCAACTTCTCTAATATTGATTGGAACCTCCTCAGTGCAAATAGTTTGGATGGACGAGATTTTGTCAGATGTATCCAGGAAGAATTCCTGACTCAATATGCAGATAGGCCAACTAGAGGCGATGCCATATTGGATGTGGTGCTTGGCAATGAACCAGGTCAGGTGTCAGATCTCTCAGTGGGAAAGCATTTTGGTGACAGTGATCTCAACTCCCTGACCTTTACTCTAGTCATGGAGAGGGAGAGGAGCGGATGGTATGGGAAAGTATTTAATTGGGGAGGAGGAATTACAATGCTATTAGGCAGGAACTGTGGAGAATAAATTGGGAACAGATATTCTCAGGGAACTGCACAGCAGAAATGTGGAGGTTGTTTAGGGAGCACTTGCTGATACTGCTGGACAGTTTTGTCCCACTGAGGCAAGGAAGGGATGGTAGGGTGAAGGAACCTTGGATGACAAGAGATGTGGAACACCTAGTCAAGAGGAAAAGAAAGCTTACTTAAGGTTGAGGAAGCAAGGATCAAACAGGACTCTACAGCGTTACAAGGTAGCCAGAAAGGAATTGAATAATGAACTTAGGAGAGCCAGAAGGGGGCAGATTAAGGAAAACCCCAAGGTGTTCTACACTTATGTGAGGAACAAGAGGATGGACAGAGTGAGGGTACGGTCAATCAGGGATAGTGGAGGGAACTTGTGCCTGGAGTCGGAGGAGGTAGAGGTGGTCCTTAATGGTTACTTTATTTCAGTATTCACGAGTGAAAGGGATCTTATCATTTATGAGGACAGCGTGAAACAGGCTGATATCCTCAAACAGGTTGATGTCAAGAAGAGGATGTGCTGGAAATTTTGAAAAAGATGAGGGTAAATAACTCCCCTGGGCCATATAGGATGTATCCAAGGTTTGCATGGGAAGCGAGGGAAGAGATGGCTGACATTTGGCGTCCTCACTGTCCAATGGAGTAGTACTAGATAATTGGAGAGTGGCAGTTGTTATTCACCTATTCAAGAAAGCGAGTAGGGATTACCCTGGGAAATACAGACCAGTTAGTCTTATGTGAGTGGTGGGCAAATTATTGGAGAGGATTCTGAGAGTCAGGATTTATGATTATTTGGAAAAGCATAGTTTGATTAGAGATAATCAGCATGGCTTTATGAGGGGCAGGTCATGCCCCACAACCTTACTGAATTCTTTGAGGATGTGCCAAAACACAGTGATGAAGGTAGAGCAGTGGATGTGGTGTACATAGACTTTAGCAAGGCGTTTGTGGGACTTCGATAAAAGCCTTTTAAAAATCCAAATAAACCACAACCACTGGCTCCCTGTCATCAACTCTACTAGTTACATCTTAGAAGAATTCCAGTAGATTTGTAATTCCATACAGACTCTATTCCATTCTGCCACTGTTTTTCAAATGCTCAGTTATGAATTATTTTACAGTGGACTCAGTAGTGACCCCACTACCAACCTCAGACTGATTGGTCTATTATTCCCAGCTTTCTCTCTACTTTCCTTCTGAAATAGAGGGATTGCATTAGCCACCTTTCAATCAATAGGAAGCATTCCAGACTATATAGAATCTTGATAATGATTACCAATGCATCCACTATTTTTCGATCACTTCCTTAAGTACACTTCCTTAAGTACTCAGTCCCCTCAATTTCCTCAACACTATTTTCCTACTAATACTGATTTCCTCCAGTTTCCCCCATCCCTAAACCCTTTGTTCCCAACGTATTTGATCTGTTATTTGTGTCCTCCTTTGTGAACACAGAATTAAAGTAAGTTTAGTTGTTTAGCTGTCTTTTTGTCCCCCACTATAAATTCCTCTATTTCTGACAATAAGGGGCCTATATTTGTCATCATCAATTTTTTTTCTCTTAGTTTAGCTGCAATTACAGCCAGTTTTTATGTTCCTGCAAACTTACATTCATACTCTATTTTCCCTTTCTTACTCAATCCATTTGTCCTCCTTTGCTGAATTCTAAACTGCTCCCACTCCTCAGATCTGTTGTTTTTGTGGGTATTTTGACTGCCTACAAATTGGTCCCAGGAGCATTCAAATATGTTTGAAAGGTACCAGTTCAAAGTTATATCAAGTTTGAAAGATTTAAACAGAGCAACTTCAAGAGCTGGATGATAGAATTAAAGGTAGATCAGACATATGAGGCTCAGAGATACTATTCTACTGGAAACGTTTAAAAACTCACTTCCAGAAGTGATAAGAACTCATGTTGAGGAAAAAACATTACAACAGCAAGAAGAGCTTCAGAGACAGTAGATGAACATGCATTATTGCATAATCAAAATCATTACATGAGGGATAGAAATTGGGAAACAGGGAGATCCTTCAGTGAAAAACAAAACGTAGATCAAACTGGGAACAGTTTATCACATGTAGAAAAAGAAACCCAAGAGGTTGGAAAAGAAGTGAAAGACCTCAGGTGTTTTCGCTGCAATAAACAGGACACACAAAGTCACAGTGCTAGTGGCTTAAGAAAAGCATTGGGAAAAAGGATGTGTGTTTTCACTGTAATGAGGTGGGACACACAAAGTTTAAAAAAGGCACTAGGAAAAAGGATGTGGTAGCAGAGGCAAAAACAGTGGGTTTAGTAAAGGGAGTGAAGGAAATCCGGACAGAAGTTGAGGAGCAGAAGGAGAGTGCACAGCCAAGTCACGGGCTGGATAGTAAGATTTCGCCTATTCTTTCCAAAGACTTCATCTGCATGGGCAAAAATTGCTCAGGTAGAACAGGAGGATTGGTGAGAGATGAGAAAACTAGTATGTCTCTAATTGTAAGAGATGAATTATGTTTGCACTCCTTCTGCAATATTGTCCAAAAGAATGGCAATCTGTGGAATACTTAGAGGGAGGAGTTTAGTTCTGAAAGATTAATGGAGTTACAACAAAAAGATGAGACAATAAAGGATTTATATCATAAAGCCTCCTTGGAAAAGGAATCAGAGTGTATTCTAAATTGCTATTACCTTAAGGATAAAATCATAAGGTGGCAATGGAGACTTTTGCACATCAGCGCAGATGAGAAAGGGTGGAAGTTCACCTGATTCTATTGATGAAAGATCACAGACAGGAAGTATTGCGGGTAGCACATGAATTACCTGTAGGAGGTCATCCAGGAGTGAGGAAGATTCGGGCTAAGATACAGAAGCCTGGACTGTTATTGGCGTGTATTACATAAAGATGTGGTTGAATTTTGCCATATCTGTCGTATGTGTCAGATGGTAAGAAAGCCAAAAGCAGTGATAAAACGAGCTCCTTTGATGCCAATTCCCGCATTTGAAGAACCTTTTACACACGTTATAAATATCATGTAGATCCCGTCTCTAAAACCAAAAGTGGGAACCAGTATTTGCTAACCATTTCTGGAAGCAATTACATTACAGAATGTCAAGGTAAAAAAGGTTGTGCAAGAGCTGCTTGTTTTCTTTACACATTAAGGACTACCCAGGCAGATTCAGACAAACCAAAGGTCCAATTTTACTGCCAAATTATTTAAGAAGGTCACGGACAGTTTAGGCATCAAACACTTTCCATCAAGTGCACATCATCATGAATCCCAGGGAGCACTGAAAAGGTGGCATCAGACCCTAAAGATCATGTTGCGGGCTTATTGCCAGGATTACCCAAATGATTGGTATAAAGATATCCCATTTATATTATTTGCTATTAGAGATGCTCTAAATGAATCAACTCAGTTTACTCCATTTGAACAACACAAAGTCCAATATTCCAACACAAAGTCAGAGGGCCTTTAAAATTAATTAAAGAGAAGTTGATAGGTCTGAAGTCAAATATCTCACAGTTGGATTATGTATCTCAGGTAAGACAAAGATTAAACTGAATACGTGAACTAGCTAGGCAACACTTGAAGGTGGCACAGCACCTAATGAAGCAAGAAGCAGATAAAAAAAATCTAAAATTCATATGTTTGCCCGGAGGGACAAAGTATTGGTGCTGTTACCAGTGGTAGGAGATCCCTTCAAAGCAAGGTTTAGTGTTCCCTATCAGATTGAGAAGAAGTTAAGTCAGGTGAATTATCTGGTAAAGATCCAGATTGGAAAAAAAATTATCTGGTATGTCATGTGAACATGCTGAAATATTACTATGGCAGGGAAGGGGAACCGGAGAAACATATTTGTTCCTGCTGCTCAGAGTGAGGAATCAAATCCAGATGATTTGCATTTTGATGTGCCTCAGAATAATTTGAAAATGAAGAAGTCCTCAAGGATGAATTGTACATGAGGGAATGCTATTTCAATAAAACAACTACCCTAGAGATTTAATCCTCTCAAAGCAGCACAGGTTCAGAAGGAAGTGGTAGCGATGTTCCAAGAAGACATCATAGAGACAAATTAAACAAAGTGGAGTTCACTTATCATGTTGATTCCCAAATCTGATGGTACTCAACACTTCTGTGTAGATTATCGAAAGGTCAACACTGTGACCAAATCTGACACATATCAAATTCCAAGGCTGGGGGACTGTGTTGAAAAAGTAAGACAAGCTACTTAGAGCCATAGAGATGTACAGCACAGATACAGACCCTTCGGTCCAATTCTCCCATGCCAACCAGATATCCCAACCCAATCCAGTCCCACCTGCCAGCACCTGGCCCATATCCCTCCAAATGCTTCCAATCACACACCGATCCAGATGCCTTTTAAATGTTGCAATTGTACTAGCCTCCACCATTTCCTCTGGCAACTCATTCCCTACATGTACCACCCTCTGTGTGATAAAGTTGCCCCTTAGGTCTCTTTCATATCTTTCCGCTCTCACTCTAAACCTATGCCCTCTAGTTCTGGACTCCGCCACCCAGGGAAAAGACTTTGTCTCTTTATTCTATCTATTCCCCTCATGATTTTATAAACCTCTATAAGGTCACCCATCAGCCTCAAGGGAAAACAGCCCTAGACTATTCAACCTCTCCCTATAGCTCTAAACCTTCTACCCTGGCAACATCTTTGTAAATCTTTTCTGAACCTTTTCAAGCTTCACAACATCTTTCCAACAGGAAGGAGACCAGAATTGCATGCAATACTCCAACAGTAGCCTTACCAATGTCCTGCACAGCTGCAACATGACCTCCCAACTCCTGTACTCAATACTCTGACCCAAAAAAGGAAAGCATACCAAACGCCTTCTTCACTATCCTATCGACTTGCGACTCCACTTTCAAGGGGCTGTGAACCTGCACTCCAAAGTCTCTTTGTTCAGCAACACTCCCTAGGACATTACCATTAAGTGTAAAAGTCCTGCTAAGATTTGCTTTCCCAAAATGCAGCACCTCACATTTATCTAAATTAAACTTACATCATAAAGTTTGTTTCTGCTTTTGCAATATCAATTTAAAACAATGCCCTTTAGAATGGAAAATGCACCAGCCACTTTCCAAAGGTTTACGAACAGAGTTGTTGCAGGAGTGACTAATCGTGCCGTCTACACAGATGACTTAGTGATCTTTAGCCATTCGTAGAAAAATCACATGTAGCAATTGGCAGAGCTCTTTGAGAGACTATGGAATTCAAATTTGGTTATAAGCTTGGTAAAAACAGCACTTGCAAAGGCAGAACTAACCTTCTAGGGCACAACATCAGATACGAACAGATGACACGGTAAAACGTGAAGACAAAGGCCATCAAGGCATTTCCAAGAACAGCCTTGAAGAAGGAAGTGCTTTGTTTTTTTTGGGTTGAGTAGATTCTAGCGGAAATTTGTACGACACTTTAGTAGCGTAGTGGCACCGTTGATGGATTTGTTAAGAAATTAAATGAAATTTCGGTGGACAGAACAATGCCAGGAGGTATTTGAGAATTTAAAAGCAGTGTTAACCACCACACCAGTTTTAGCCATGCCAACTTTTTTGAAACCCTTCAAAATCACCATCAAAGCAAGTGACGTAGGTGTTAGAGCTGTTGTTGCAGGAGGGAAATTGTGGAATTGAAAGGCCAATCTGTTATTTTTCAAAAAAAAAATCCACCAGAAAAAAAAATTCCACCATTGAAAATGGGTTATTGAGTTTGGTAATGGCCTTACAACATTTTAATGTTTAGATTGCAAACAATAAATCAGAGACTTATTGTATACTGATCACAATTCTGTGGCATTTCTGGAAAGGTTTCAGGACAAGAGCACCAGATGACTTAATTGGAGTCTCGTGTTACAAGTATTTATCATGAAAATATTATCGTGGATGCTTTATCGCACGTTTAAAAGAAAAATGTTTCGGTAAGATAGGTACAGTCGTCTTCAATGTTTTCCATATATTTAGAGTTACACACTTAATACAAATTCTATGTATATACAAATAATATATAGAATTAGAATAAAATATGTATCTCTAGATTAAAGGAGTGATGTAATATAATGAAGTTAAAGTTTTAAAACAAATGAAGCCATCTTTTCATGATGATGGTTCATATTTAGGGCGGCACGGTGGCGCAGTGGTTAGCACTGCTGCCTCACAGCGCCAGGGACCCAGGCTGATTCCAGCCTCAGGTGACTGTCTGTGTGGAGTTTGCTCATTCTCCCTGTGTCTATATGGGTTATGTCCGGGTGCTCCAGTTTCCTCCTACAGTCCAAAGACGTGCAGTTCAGGTGAATTGGCCATGCTAAATTGCCCAGAGTGTTGGGTGCATTAGTCAGAGGGAAATAGGACTGGGTGGGTTACTCTTCGGAGGGTCTGCATGGACTTGTTGGGCCGAAGGGCCTGTTTCCACACTGTAGGGAATCTAATCTAATATTTCTGGTTAAGGGGGGAGGTGTTGCAAATTTGGGGTATAGTAATTGTGAGTTGGGAGGCAGGAGGTTAGAATTTGGTGTTTGTAAAATTGTAAAATGCTGGGGGGAAAAAGCATTACATGGTCCTTTCAAAAGATGGTGTCAAACTGAAGTGTTTTGATATTTTCTATGGATGTCTGTGACCAGCAGCTTAAATGTTTGCATGTACACAGAGAATCTAAATTGAAATACTTCGGTCGAAAGGCCATACAGTTAGCAGGCCAACCACAATATTTACCAAGACAACAGGCATTTGAGTTGAGCCAAACAACTGAACCGGGCCCTGAGATACCAAAAACCTATTAAATTCAAATCTAGTGGCTTTGACAATACAGGACCAATCCTACTGTAAGAAATATTGATATGTCATTGTGGGTATAAAAGATGGGGGCAGATGGACAAAGCCCTCACAGCTAACTGCCATCCATAACAGCTCACAGCCCTCAGCTCGAGAGTGAATTGCTGCCTTGCACAGCATCATCTATGCATTAGGAAAAGAACCATCTGAATAGCAACGGTACCAAAGACACAACTAGTGATTACTCTTGACAGAAGAATCGATAGAGAAGGCATTCCTGACAAATAAAACAACGAAGATGGCACAAAACACTCTGGAAGACATGTAACCGGGCTATAATTTCGAGAGAGTAAATTCTATTTATTGTCATATGAGTGAGATTTGTGTTTATTGGAACAGCATACCATTAGAATCATGTTTTATTCAAGAATACACAGTAGCTGGAAGGGATTTGTTCAGTCTGTTAATGGTTTAGCTAATCTGTTCACTGTTAGAGTTGGATAAATAAATTGTCACTTGTTGGTTTTAAAGTGTCAGGGATTTATTTTATTTAACCACGAGAAGTTACTGAATAGCAGATTACACCACATTTCACATTCTTTTTTACAGATTCTAGGGCAAGGTGCTCCTCTTTGGGTGTTTCGGTTTTAATTCTCAAATGGAGGTCAACCTCCACTTTGTACCAATAGTCTTTAGTCTACAGTAGAGAGTGTTGTGCTGGGAAAGCACAGCATGTCAGGCAGCATCCGAGGAGCAGAAGAATCAACGTTTCGGGTATAACAGAATTGAAGTTATTGTCACGTGTACCCGAGGCACAGTGAAAAGCTTTGTCTTGCGTACGATACAGGCAAATCACAGTTAAATAACATCGATGATTAAATAATAAGTAAACAGCGGCAAAACAAAAACACAGGTACAGGCACAGGCCCTTCATCAGGAATCTTATGCTGAAATGTCGATTGTCCTGTTCCTCGGATGCTGCCTGACCTGCTTTACTTTTCTAGCATCACACTCTCAACTCAGATCTCCAGCATCTGCAGTTCTCATTTTCTCCTCATCTTTAGTCTCCAGACCAACAAGATGTTTTCAGTTCAACAAACTAAATACTTGACCAGGAAACATGACTATATATTATTCATTTCTCTCCAACAAATCAGATACCATTCACCTTCCCCCTAAACATTGATTTCAATGTAGAACCTCACCTCTGAGCACTGACTAAGCTCTTCACTTGGTCACAATGAAAGCCAGCATTAAGCTCAGAAAAACAGGGGCTTCAAGAATTCATTGTAACTCTGCACGTCCCAGATAATTACACCTCACCCTCTCATATTCAGGAATGAGCCATTAAGAAAACTCAGCCTGTATTTCAGAAGGGAAATGCTTCCAATAAACACACATTATCCAACATATCAGTCCAACACAAAGCATCAAGTAAACAGCTCTCTCAGCTGGATCTTCTCACACAGCATAAGGGACATTTCCACCCCTAACTACCCACAGGATAATCAAACTGCTTGAAGATTGGTGTGGATATTATGGGACACAATTTGTATAAAAGCTGCTTCTTCACTCATCATCTCCTCACTTGGTTTTCAGTCCATGTAGAAAGTGAACCAGCTCTGGAAGAGGAAGAGGAGGCAATAGGCAGAATGGACAATAGCTCCCTGATTGATGTCGCTCACAGTCAATCCAAATATTTCTGGAGCAACACGAGTTTCCTGCAACTTGGGAAACTGACTGGGGAAATAGGGACCTTTGGCCAGCAGATCAATTGGGGATTTAAACTTGTCATTGTCTCATCCGAATAAAATTTCACGTATTGCAGAAGCAGAAGCAACATGCAGTTGTAGGATCAATAAATGCACAAGTGAAGGGGAACTAAAGAGAGGGATATCGTGGGGATGGGCACAGAAATGAAAGAGTGTGACCAGAAAGATGACATTAACAATGCAACCGGCTGATTTGGGGAGTCAAGTGGGAATTTATTGTCAAGTATTATGGAAGAACCTCATTTCTACCGGTTTCCCAAGTTTCAGGAAACTCATGCTGTGCTAAAAATATTTGTCAAAAATCACACAACACCAGATTATAGTCCAACAGCTTTATTTGGAAGCATTGGCTTTCGGAGCGCCGCTCCTTCGTCAGGTGGTTGTGGAGTAAGATTATGATCAGGGAATTTATAGCCAAAGGAGTCCAGTGTTATGGAGATATGATACATTAAACAATTTTAGATTATTTCTTTCACCTTTTAGAATGGGACATGGTGGTTCATATTCTTTGATATGTAAACCCCAGAACTTTTTTAGATTACATTCTTAAAATAGCTCGGTTTTCCGAACAAAAGGTGTGAAGTCTGTATCTGGATGTTGAGTCAGATTGACAAGCCCTCTGCATAGTTTTACAGTTTTCCATGGATTCGTGCAGTTTTGCAGAATTACATCCTATTTTGCTCAAAAACTGGATGAAAAATCCATGTAAAACTCTGTAAAACAATGCACAGGACTTGACAGTCTGACTCAACATTGGGACACAGACAGACTTCACACCTTTTGTGAGAAAAGCTGAGCTGTCTTGAGAATGTAATTTAAAAGATGTTCTGGGATTTACATATCAAAGAACTGGAACCAGCATATCCGATTCAAAAAGATGGAAGAGTTAATCCAAAATTGTTTAATGTATCACATCGCCATGACACTGGACTCCTTTGGCTCTCAATTCTGTGATCATGACCTTACTCCACAATCACCTAATGACGGAACGGCGCCCCGAAACCTAGTGTTTCTAAATAAACCTGTTACACTATAACCTGGTGTTGTGTGATTTTTAACGTTGGCCACCCCAGTCCAACACCGGCTCTTCCAAATCAGACGTATTTGGATTGACTGTGAGAGACGTCAATCAGAGAGCCCACCCACTCTGCCCATTCTCCCTCTTCCTCTTCCAGAGCTGGTTCACTTCCTATAGGGACTGAAAACCAAGTGAGGAGATGGTGAGTGAAGGAGCAGCTTTTATACAAATTGTATCCCATAATATCCACACCAATCTTCAGGCAGTCTGACTATCCTGTGGGCAGTCAGGGGTGGAAATGTCCCTTATGCTGTGTGAGGAGATCCAGCTGAGAGAGCTGTTTACTCGGTGCTTTGTGCTGAACTGTTTGACTGGAGCTGTGTGTTGGATATTGAGTGTGTTCATTTTATGTCCCTTCCGATGTACTTTTCAAAGCCGTTCAAGATCTCCAACAACCTTCTCTCATAACGTTCTCGAAAAAGAGAAAAGGACAGACTTGAATTTATGTGGAACCTTTCACAACCACTGGATATCCCAGCTACCAATGGCGTATTTTTGAAATGTGGTCACTGTCGTAATGTTTTAATAGTGACCAATGTCGTCACAGCAAATGCCCACATACTGTAATGACAAGATGATTTTCTTTGTGATTATTGACTGAGAAACTGTTGCAGTCTCTGTTGACATTGATCATTTATAATTTATTTGAATTCTCAGTGACCCACTTAAAGGTAGTGCGCGAAGGATTTCCGATTGACAGGTACTCAGTAAGTAAATGAATTTAAAATAACATTGACTAACCACAACCTTGTTGGCAAGTGAACATTAAACGACAGAAATGATTACTCCCTTTAACTTGTAATATGACCAAATAGTCCTTACCATAATCATATTTGTTTGCTGAATCATAATTTTTACAGGGACAAATCCAACGTCACCATTAGCTTTCAACTGGGTCACATTTCTCTTTTTCGCAGAAACATAAGTGGCCATCAGAAGCTATTTCTCTGAATTTCCAGAGAAGTCTGAACTATCTACCAATACTAAGGACCCCTCCAATCTCTGACCCACCAATATGGATTTTCCAAAGTCTTTAGATTGTCATATTGTAACTATTCAACTAGAAACCATGTTCCTTCTGACATACTATCTTGCAGTGCACAGAAATGACATCTTCTCCTCTCTGCTGACCACACAGGCTGCAGTCCATAGTTTTCTCTCTCTCTCTGTGCATAATCTCAGAGTCAGAAAATCTTCTGTCAGCCTGTGCTCAGATCCTATAATTCTGCACCTCACTCAGCAAGTCGCAGCCTGTTCCCATGAAAGCAATACAAGCCGACATAGGACATTGGTTCAGCCACATTTGGAATATTATATGCAGCTTTGGTCTCCCTCTTATGGAAAGGATGTTGTGAAACTTGAAAGGTTTCAGAAAAGATTCACAAGGATGGTGTCAAGTTTGGAAGATTTGAACTATAAGGAGAGATTGAATAGCCTGGGGCTGTTTTCACTGGAGTCTCAGAGGCTGAGGGGTGACATTATAGAGGTTTATAAAAACATGAGGGGCATGAATAGGGTAAATAGACAAGGTCTTTTCCCTGAGGTGGGGGAGTCCAGCACTACACGAGTTTTGGGGTGAGAGGGGAAAGATTTAAAAGGGACCGAAGGGGCAAATTTTTGAAGCAAAGGGTGGTGCATATATGGAATGAGGCTGGAACAATTTCAACATTTAAAAAACATGTGACTGGGTGTATGAATAGGACAAATTTAGAGAGATATAGGCCAAGTGCTGGCAAACGAGAGTAGATTGAATTTGGATGTGTGGTTGGCATGGAAGTGTTAGACCAAAGGGTCAGTTTTTGTGCTGTACATCTCTATGACTTTATGTTGGTGGGCAAAGCTATACCACCTCTGACCAGTCACCCTTGTGAGTGTATTTTCAGTCCATTATCTGAGAAAGATGGTGAAAACAAAAAAGACTTTCAACTTTGCATTCAAACACACATTTGAGTCTTCTCAACGGTGACAGGAGGCTCCTGTGAAGCACAAAAAGCAGCACGGACCAATTAGGTGAAATGCCCTATATCTGTTGATGTAACTTTCCTTTGTTGGATTTGAAACTCCCAATCTCTGAATAGTTAAATCCAACTCGATAGCAATTCAGCTGCCATACCCAGAGATAGATTTATTGTTTTTTTTAATGCCTTTTTGCAAGAATTTTATAAGGTCACCCCTCAGCTCTAGGGAAAACAGACCCAGTCTGTTCAGCCTCCCCTTATAGCTCAAATCCTCCAACCCTGGCAACATTCTTGTAAATCTTTTCTGAACCCTTTCAAGTTTCATAACATTTTTCCGATAGGAAGGAGACCAGAATTGCACGTAATATTCCAACAGTAGCCTGACCAATGTCCTGTACAGCTGCAACATGACCTCCCAACTCCTTTACTCAATACTCTGACCCAAAAAAGGAAAGCATACCAAACGCCTTCTTCACTATCCTATCGACTTGCGACTCCACTTTCAAGGGGCTGTGAACCTGCACTCCAAGGTCTCTTTGTTCAGCAACACTCCTTAGGAACTTACCATTAAGTGTATAAGTCCTGCTAAGATTTGCTTTCCCAAAATGCAGCACCACCCATTTATCTGATTTAAACTCCATCTGCCACTTCTCAGCCCATTGGCCCATCTGATCAAGATCCCATTGTACTCTGAGGTTACCTTCTTCGCTGTCCACCACACCTCCAATTTTGGTGTCCTCTGCAAACTTACTAAGCATACCTCTTATGCTCACACCCAAATCATTTATATAAATGATAATAAGTAGAGGACCCAGCACCGATCTTTGTGGCACTCCACTGGTCACAGGCCTCCGGTCTGAAAAACAGTCCTTCACCACCACCCTCTGTTTTATATCTTTGAGCCAATTCTGTATCCAAATCGCTCGTCCTCCCTGTATTCTGTGAGATCTAACCTTGCTAACCAGTCTCCCACGGGGAACCTTTTAGAACACCTTACTGAAGTCTATATAGATCACATCTATCGCTCTGCCCTCATCAATCCTCTTTGTTACTTGTTCAAACAACTCAATCAAGTTTGTGAGAAATAATTTCCCACGCATAAAGCATGTTGACTATCTCTAATCAGTCCTTACCTTTTCAAATACATGTACATCCTGTCCCTCAGGATTCCCTCCAACAACTTGCCCACCACTGACGTCAGGCTCACTGGTCTGTAGTTCCCTGGCTTGTCCTTACCACTCTTCTTAAACAGTGGCACCACGTTAGCAAACCTCCAGTTTTCTGGCACCTCACCTGTGACTATTGATGATACAAATATCTCATTAAGATGCCCAGCAATCATTTCTCTATCTTCCCACAGAGTTCGAGGGTTCACCTGAAACAGATAGATGAGATCTCCTCACAAGTTTGTTTCTCAATTTCCCTCTGACTATTAAGGGGTCTATAATACAATCCCAATAAGGTGATCATCCCTTTCTTATTTCTCAGTTCCACCCAAATAACTTCCCTGGATGTATTTCAGGGAATATCCTCCCTCCTAACCATGCCCGGAGTTCATCTGCCTTCCCTGTTAGGCTCCTTGCATTGAAATAAATGCAGTTTAATTTATTTGTCCTACCTTGTCCCTGCTTGCCCTGTTTGACTGACTTCTGTTCTCAACTGTACCAGTCTCAGATTGATCTCTTTCTAACTATCTCCCTGGGTCCCACCCTCCCCCCACCTTACTAGTTTAAATCCTCCCAAGCAGCTCTAACAATTCTCCCTGCCAGTATATTAGTACCCTTCCAATTTAGGTGCAATCCGTCCTTCTTGTACAGGTCACTTTTACCCCAAAATAGATTCCAGAGATCCAAAAATGTGAATCCTTCGTCCAAACATCAGCTCTCCAGCTATGCATTCATCTGCTGTATTCTCCTATTCCTGCCCTCACTAGCTCGTAGCACCAGGAGTAATCCAGATATTACTACTCTCGAGGACCTCTTTTTTAAATTACTGCCTAACTCTTTGTCATCTTCCTTTCAGAATCTCAACCTTTTCCCTTCCTTTGTCGCTGGTTCCAGTGTGGACAATTACCTCTTGCTGGTTCCTCTCCCCCGTGAGACCATTCTGCACCCTCACTGAGACATCCTTGATCATGGCACCAAGGAAGCAACACACCTTTCTGATTTTACGCTGCTGGCCACAGAAACATCTGTCTATAGCTCGGACTAGAGAGTCCCCTCACACAACTGATCTCTTGGAATCTGACGAACCCCTCGTTGCATTAGAGCCAGTCTCAATACCAGAAGCTTGGCTTTTCGTGAGACCATTCTGCACCCTCTCTGAGACATCCTTGATCATGGCACCAGGGAAGCAACACACCTTTCTGATTTTACGCTGCTGGCCACAGAAACATCTGTCTATAGCTTGGACTAGAGAGTCCCCTCACACAACTGATCTCTTGGAATCTGACGAACCCCTCGTTGCATTAGAGCCAGTCTCAATACCAGAAGCTTGGCTTTTCGTGCTATGTTCCCCTGTGAATTGATCACCCCCTATCTTTTCCAAGTTTGAAGTGGGGATTGCCACAGAAGACTCCTGCACCTGCTGCCTACCTTTCTTACCTTTCCTGGAGTTAACCCATCTATGTGACTGTATCTGAGACTTTCCCCCCTTCCTATAACTGCCATCCATCACATATTGTTGCTGTTGCAAATTCCTCATTGCTTCTAAATTTCTCTCCAACCGATCCATTCAATCTGATAGGATTCACAACCAACAGCATTTATTGCAGATATAATACGCAGTAACCCTTAAACTCTCTTTAAACTCGCACATCTGACAAGAAATACAAATCACTGTACTAAAGGCCATTTTTGCTCCTTCACACTCTACAGACCCAGAAAATAACACTGCCTTATTCCTCTACAAAACACTGCCCCAGGTTAAATGAATAGTTATGGCTTATATTTTAAGTTTAATCAAGAGACATTATCTCAAAAAACATATAATCAAGAAAGAACCCACACACTTAAAAAATTCACTGATCTGTTCCTTTGACAGTATTGCTCAACACAGAGAAGATGAAGCTGAGGAAATACATGAATGGGCTTCAAGTATGGTGACTGCTTCAGTCATTCATTGAGTCTCATGAACCACTGATTTACTCCTACAGATGAGGAGCTACTCAAGTATGAGTTTTGTGAAGAGGACTCCACAGTTTCATAAGATCTCATAACATGCAGGCTTCAACTCTGAAGAGCAATGTGGCATTGAAACTGTTTGCAGTGGAATGTGTGACCAGGACTTCACACAGTCACTAACAATCCTGAGACACAAGTGTATCCACATTGGTGAAAAAGCTATCCAGTTTGAGATGTGTGACAAAACGATTTTGGAAGTTATTGACCCTCTGCAGATACCAGCATATTCACAGATGTGAGTAGTCATTCATGTGTGGGTGTGTGACAAAGCAATCTCATAGTTAAAATACCTCTGAATACCCCAACAAATTCAAACAGGGGAGAAGTTGCTCAACATGTAAGCTGCATGCCAATCTGTTTCACTGTCATCAAGACTCCTGGTCCATTAGATAACCCACAAAGGAGAGACACTCTTCAAATGTGAGGTTTGTGATGAAGCTTTCTGAACACTTGCAAACCTCCTGATGCACCACCAGACATTTGATATGGGGTAACAACTCTCTGGATGAGGTTTGTGTGCTGGCCTGTATCCAATTCTTCAATTTTCTGACACACCAGACAATTCACACAATGGAGGAGCCCTTCAAGTGTGAGGTGTGTTCCAAATCATTCTCACAGTCAGAGAACCTCCATGCTCACAAGTGCATTCATGCAGGGGAGAAGTCATTCATGTGTGGCGTATGTGACAAAGCCTTCACACAGTTATCCAATCTTCTAGTACATCAGACAATCCACACAAGGGAGAAAAACTTCAAAAGTGAAGTGCGGAGTGAGAGTTTTGGACGATTATCGGATCTGGTGCAATGTCAACATATTCACACTGTCCAGAAATCCTTTGCATGTGAAATCTGCGCCAAGTCATTCTTACGGTCGTGGAACCTCCGCACTCACCAACGCATTCACACCGGAGAGAAACCATTCACGTGCCCTGAGTGTGACAAATCATTCTCACAGTTAACAAACCTCCGTGTACACCAACAAATTCACACAGGGGAGAAGTCATTCACGTGCAAGGTGTGCAACAAAGCCTTTACACAGTTATCGCACCTCCAAGTTCATCGAACAATCCACACAGGAGAGAAACCATTCAAATGTGAGCTTTGTGATAAAGCTTTTGCAACATCTACAAGGTTGCTGACACACCAGAGGTTTCACACAGGGGAAAAGCCCTTCAAGTGTAAGGTTTGTATGATGGCTTTTGTTCAATCATCCGATCTCCTGACACATGAAAGAATTCACACAGGGGAGAAACCTTTTAAGTGTGTGGTGTGTTGTGATGGCTTTGGAAGATCGTCAGACCTGGCAAGGCACCAACGCACTCACACTGGTGAGAAACCGTTCACATGTGAGGAGTGCGATAAATCATTCTCGCAATCATCAAGCCTCCGTGCTCACCAGCGCATTCATACAGGGGAGAAACCCTTCATCTGTGAGATATGTGACAAATCATTTTCAAAGTTAACGAACCTCCATAGACACCAACGAATTCACACAGGCGAGAAACCCTTCAAATGTGAAATTTGTGACCTAGCCTTCACGCAGTCATCACACCTAATACAACATCAAACAATCCACACAGGTGAGAAGCCTTTCAAGTGCGAGATGTGTGACCGAGCATTCACACAGTCATCGAGCCTTCTGCGACACCAGATAATCCACACAGGGGGGAGTCCCATTAAGTAAGCTGCACAATGATGGATTGGGACATGCAATCAAACTTGTGAAATCTGTGTTGTCTTTTGTTAAAAAATGACTGTTAATTTTATTCTGAATTATTGTTTCTCACTGATATTAAACTGACTGAACTGTAGTCATTAGGCTTATCTTCATATTCTTTTTGAAGGAGTCATGTTTGCATTAAGAACAAACAAAGCTGGAGAAATTCATCAGATCAGGCAGTATCTGTGGAGAGTTATCTTTCCAAATCAGTCCTTTTGCATCACCCATGAATCTAATGAGACTTGAAAATTGTGGAGGTATAACTTCCAGTCTCTAAATATTGACTGTACCTAATTATCTCCTCTTTAAAAGCATAAGTTCATTCAGCGAACATTTTGCCAGCAACCTTTAATTCCACTTGTCTGAGTCTGAACTATTCTTTTCCAATTCCAGTTAGCTTTCAACCAGTTAAATACTCTCACTCTGAACCACTCCTGTAGAAGGGTGGGTTAGTAAGTTTCTAAATGATACAAAGATTGGTGGAGTTGTGGATAGTGTCAAAGTTTGACAAAGGATACAGGAGAATCTAGAACAGTTGCAGATATGGGTGGAGAAACGGTAGATGGAGTTTAATCCAAATAAGTGTGAGGTGCTGCATGTTGGGGGATCAAATGTTAAGGAAAGGTATACAGTTAATGGCAGGACTCTAAAGAGCATTGATGTACAGAGGGATCTTGGGGTTCAAGTCCATATCTCCTTGACAGTGGTCACAGAAATAGATAGTGTGGTAAAGAAGGCATATGGCATGCTTACCTTTATTGGTCAGGAAATTGAGTAAATAATCAGGATGTCATGTTGCAGCTTTGTAACACTTGGTTAGACCACACTTAACAGTACTATGTTAATTTCTGGTCACCACATTACAGGAAGGATGTAGAGGCTTTGGAGAGGGTGCAGAAGAGGTTGACCAGGATCTGCCTGCATTAGAGAGTAGGAACTACAAGGAGATGCTAGAAAAACTTAGGTTGTTTTCTCTGGAGCAGCGGAGGCTGAGGTGAGACTTGGTCAAAGTCTATAAAATTATGAGATGTATAGATGGGTTGATCGTTAGAATATTCTTCCCAGAGTTGAAATATCTAATACTAGAGGGCATGTATTTCGGGTGAGAGGGGGTGTGAGGGGCAAGTTTTTTAACGGAGATTGGTAGGACTGTGGATTGCGCTGCTCGGGGTGGTGATGAAGGCAGACACGATAGGGGATGTTTAAGAGATTTTTAGATAAGCACATGAATATGCAAGGTATGGAAAGAAATGAAGCAAAGGCAGGCAGAAGTGATTAGTTTAATTTGGAGTCATGTTCGGTACAACATTCTGGGCCAAAGGGCCCATTCCTGCGCTGTACAGTTCTATGTTGCCTGTGTGCACAGCCAATCTAACCCCTGTGATGCAGTTATCACTTCCTCCTAAAAAATCCCCGTACTGACATTTGTAGTCATTCAGTCACATCCCTGACCCTGGCACCAGCGAGGTAATATATCAACCTGGAATTGCTTCTTCAGTTATATTTGTGTATTCCCAGAACTATTGAATCCGTGATAATGATTGCTTTTCCCAGTTTCAGTGGACCTTCCTGTACAGCTGAGCCAGCTGTGGTACCATGGACTCCCTCGATTACCCATCACTTTCATCAGGATTCAGAGCTCAATGATGGTTGAAGAGTGAGATACATTCAGGGCCCTGCACTACCTGCCTTCCGGACACTTCCTAAATGCACTGCTGAACATCTTGGCTCCAAGTTTAGTTGTGGCCTCTGTGCTTGTAAAATGAGCCAACTCTCAGAGGAATGGGTTTGACATAAAATCAGACCTTGCTTTAGTTAGTTATGTGAATTATAGACAGATCCTCTTCAAGTGACAGGTGTTTGACCAATACCATGGGGACTGTTTGTACTTTCCTGACAGGGAGGACTAGGATCCTGAGTATGGGGAGAGTGTGGTCAAGGTGCTGACAGAGTGGTAATGTCACAAGATTTATAAATCCAGAACCTTGGACAAATGTTTCAAGGAAATTGGTTTCAATCCTATTATAATAGATGGTGAAATTCAATTTCAATAAAATAAACAAAAATTAAAGTAGTATTGTGGCAGCCAAGTAACCACAGTTGATTGTCATAAAACATCATCGGGTTCACTAATGTCCTTCCTTAGTCAGTCTGGCCTATAAATGACACACACAAATGTGGCTGACTGTTAACTGCCCTCTGGTCAATTGGAGAATTACAATAAATGCTGGTCTAGCCTGTGCTGCCCACATCCCTTGAAAGAATTTCAAAAATACAGGAAAGTCTGAGCAACTGAGACAGGAGAGTCCTGATCCAGTTGTGAGTGACCTGGGTTAATCCGACACTCCAGGGACAGTTTAGATACAGCTTGACTCTGTATCTAACCCGTGCTTTACCTTCTCTGGTAAAATGTTTGATGGAAGTGTGAACTCAAAAATTTATTCCATCCCTATTTTAAACATGGACAAATTATTCTTGAAGGTCTCATCTAAGCTTTTGTTAAATACGTTGGGTGTTTCTGTTTTATCACCCTTTTAGCCACTGAGGTCCACACTCCTCCTTCCTCTGGGGGGAGAAAAACCAATTCCTCAACTCCCCTCTAATCCTTCCAATATTTACCATCAATCTCTACTCCCTGGATGTTGACCTTTCTGCTTAGAGAAATAATATTGAAACAATCCTATCAGCTGCCTCAACCACTTCTCACCCTTCCAGTAGCCCAACTTGGATAAACTTCCATTAACGCTTCCAAACATTTACCAAGGGATTTGAGACCAGCAACTGGATCTCAACTCATGTTGGTTCATGTCAGTGCACAAACAGAGTCACAACCTGCAAAGTTATGGATGAGGGTTTCATCAGTAGATGAGCTAAGGCTGGATCCCACTAGTCTCTACTGAGTGGATCTTGCCCTTTTCCTACATATGCTGTCCCTTTTGCTGACCAACATGAGGAAATGACAGTGAGAGCCAGGGATTAACACCTCTCACAGCCAGTCCATTTGTTTCTGGAGTAATGTGAGTTTCCTGAATCTTGGAAAACTGACCAGTGAAATGGAGGTGACTTTGAGCAGCAGATCAGGTGGAGATTTAAGCTTGTCATTATCCCATCTGAATAAAACCTCACATATTGCAGTTGCTGTTTCAGCTCCTGTGGTAAATTACATAAAATTCTAGTGTGAATAGCATTCTTCATCCTTGGTGGCTTTCAAACTGATGACACCATTGTGGGAAATATCATTCAGTTGTGTTTGACAGTAGTTCAAAACAGGAAGATCCTCAGCATCCAAGGCAGTACTGATCTGCAGTGATGATATCAGTATATGCACAGAGAGGAGTTGCACACGAAGAAGACAGGAATTACTCTGTGATCAGGGAATAACCCGTTCTTAAAGACCCTCTTCAACTTGAAGATTGACTTTGACTGAGTAAGTGACTTGGAGATAAATCCACTCCTCACCAGATCACTCTGTCGATCACTCTCCCCTTGTTAGATACCGCACCCCTTGCCCTCCCCCTCATACCTCACATGACTCAAGACCCTGTCTATAATTTACATGGCAACAATTTATTCCAGGAATTTGAAGAAGTTAAAGATGAGACGGTTGTTTGCAATAACAAAGAGGTCGAGAGGACAAGGGTGTTAAATTTCAAGGAGAGAGGACACATCTGAAGTGAGAGAATCCATGAATAATCTTGGTAAACATGAGAGTCAGCAATGAAAGTGGGTGATCAGCTGTTTATTGAGAATCAAGTCAAGGGAACAGGAGGCGGGTCTCATGGGCAAGATGAGCTCAGAGAGGGCATGACAGGACATAGGACAGAAACAAAAGAAAGACCAAAGTTCAGGGGTAGGGTGGGGGAAGCATTGACAGAATTTTGTCCATGTGGGTTCATTGGCGGAGGAAAGTGGCAGTGACAGAGAATTGTTCAATCTTATTTCCCTGAGCAGAGAGTTCTATCAGCAGGAAGCAGAATATTTGAAGTCATTGATTGAAGGGCAGTTGAGGAGAAATTATTTTGGCCAGAGGGTCATGAAAGTTTGGAACTCAGTGTCTGAAAGGATATTGATGCAAAAACCCTCATCAAATTAAAAAAAAACATTTGGATGTGATCTTAAAGAAGTA
Organism: Chiloscyllium plagiosum; assembly: GCF_004010195.1. Taxonomy (NCBI): domain Eukaryota; kingdom Metazoa; phylum Chordata; class Chondrichthyes; order Orectolobiformes; family Hemiscylliidae; genus Chiloscyllium; species Chiloscyllium plagiosum. Next base: position 4,407,564 of record NC_057746.1, on the reverse strand, counting down.
AGTTTGCCTAATTTAAAATGAGAATACAGGTAGAATAACTTCTCCACATTGACATTCTTTTATCAAACACTCAGAGAGAAGACATCGCACATTTAATAAAAATTAAAGTTCCTGGAGTGTCAGATTAACCCAGGTATCTCTCACCCAGATCTAGATCAAGACTTGTCTGCCTCTATCATTCACACTCCTGTATCACTGACTTTTATGTCACAATACACTGTATGGGAAACAGACTTCGACAAATAATGAGATGGAGCCCAGTTCAGGAAAGGTTATGACTGATCTGATGACTCTACCTCTTCAGAAAAGTTATACTGGACTTGGAGCAATAGCTGTGTTTTTCTCTCTCCACACACAAACTGCCTGACTACTGAGTTTTTCCAACATTTTGCTGTTTTTATTGGATGAAGTGGGCAGCAAATGGAATTCGATACAGTGAGTTTGAAATTATTTATCTTGTTGGAAGAACTGACAGGGACAACCTAAAATAAAGGTACAATTCTAAAAGGTACAGAAGTAGAAGGACTTCGGTGTATCTGTGTTAAATCACTGACGGTGGAAGAGAGGTCAAGAGCTTGGATTCATCAAGCTTTAGGCATCCTGTGCTTTACCAGTTGGAGGACAGAGTACAAAAGCAAGATAGTTATCCTGAACCCAGATAAAGCACAATCTCAGCTTGAGCACTGCATCCAGTTCTGGACATCACTGTTTAGGAAGAATGTGAAGCCATTTGAGAAGGTGCCAAAATGATTTCCAAGAGTGGTTCTACGGAACAGGAATTTTAGTTTATTTGGAGGGTTTGGAGAAGTTGGAACTGTTCTCTTTGGAGAAGAGAAAGTTGGGAGGAAATCTCTTTAGTAATAGAGATTTTCACGATAACGAGAGAGCTGACTACAAGAAACAGGGAGAAAGTGCTTCCATTGATGGACAGATAGAGAAACGGGCACAGATTTAAGATGATTGACAAAAGAGGCAATAACTACATGAGAAAATATCCTTCATGTGATGAGGGGCTAGGATCTGAAATGCCTGAGACTGTGGTGGAAGCAGGTTCAATCGAGACATTAAAGAAAGAGTTCCACTCTCAGGCATTCCAATCAGGGTAACGTGCTGGACATCAAGCCCCACTTTTCCCAGAATTGTCACAAAAGTGAAAGATTTTATCAAAGAACATAGAATTCCCCAATTTACAAATCATTTTAGACCCAGGTTAGCCAAAGGCATGTACCAGGTTTCTGTATTATACCAGAACTACCGTTTATTTCAAAAAAAGATTCTAGCTCCAGATAAACAACGATGAGCACTTGACATATATCTCAACCAATTAAAAGTCTGAACACCCCATTAAAACTCGATCTGCTGGTCAGTTTCCAAAGCTACAGGCACAGTAGGTAAAGACCACCATCTGAGGTCTTTCTGCCAAAGTATAATGAGGGCCTGGTCAGTTATCAGAGCCCCCTGTAGCCTCAAAATGAATGTAAATAGTTTCCTGCATGAGTAGAAAAATGCCTTTTTTATGCAAATGCAAGGAAGCTCTGAAGAATGTCAAATTTTAATGTGTTGCTTGTTTTTTATTTTCTCTGTAAAGTCTGAGCAGAACTGTTTTAGGACATTTTGCATGTACTGCAGATAAAATTTATGAATAAAATATATTTTTGAAATAATAAAAAAGTTGGCTGAGAGAGACATCAGAGAGCCCACCCACCCTGCCCATTCTCTCTTCTTCTGGAGCTGGTTTACTTCCTGTTGGGGCTGAAAACAAGTGAAGAGATGGTAAGTGAAGGAGCAGCTTTTATACAAATGGTATCCCACAGTATCCATGAAATAACTCCACAGATGACAGTATCCCATTAAAAAGTCACCCTTTATTTACACATGGAGAACGCTTGACACTTGTCCAGCTTCCCAAAAGCCAGCTCTCAGAGTGAATAGGATGTCTGACCTTTCTGTTCTTTTTTCTTTTTTTTTGTATTAAAATGTCTGTTTTTTTTTGCTTTTTTTCCTCCCCCACACTACCGCCTAACTGCGGTAGTGTTTATTTTTTCCCCAGCACCCATGTTGTGTGTGTGCAGAACCTTTCTTTCTTATCTGTCAGCTGGAGCTATCCGATTGTACCAGATTAACTCCTATTCTCAGAGATCACCCTGGATGACCCCGTTATAATCGCTACAGTCCACACCAATCTTCAGGAATTCCGACAGGGGTGGAAATGTCCCTTATGCTGTGTTTGAAGATCTAGCTGAGAGCTATTTACTCGTTTCTTTGTGCTGAACGTTTGACTGGAGCTGTGTGTTGGATATTCTGATAGTGTAAGATGAACACGACAGAAAGGAGGATCATGTGGAACTAAATGAGCAGCAGAGATCGACGAGTCGGTTTCCAATTATAATTTAATGTTGTTGTTTCTGATTTCCAGCATCCACTGTTCTTATTTTTATTTTTTCATTTCATGTTCCTTTCTGTGGTTGGATCAGAACTCAATCTCTGGATTGTTAATCCAGCAAACATAACAATTCATCTGCTAAAGCCGGAGTCACATTTATTGATTTTTTTTTTAATACCTTCTTTAAAGATTTTACCTGAAGGCCTTAGTCTTTCCCAAAAACCTGGGCTTGGATTTGACAGTTTTTCCCAGTGCTATGTCTGATAGCTGAATGTGGTTAGTGTAGTCTGAGCAAGCGCAATGTATTTAATTTCCCAGGATAAAGCAGAACCTTTTAATCAGCGATACTAAGCAATATTTTCCTCAGCTTCAAGCACCTCCCATTCAGTGTTTTTTCTTCATATCGTTTTGCTAAGCAAGGACATTGATTTCAAAATCGCCATTGAATTAACATTTCTCCTGAATAATTTTTTTTCTCAGTCAGAGAAACACTGATCTTTACAGCACATCACAAGACATCAGTGAACTGATAATCAGTTTCACACACCATCTACGTGTCTTTTCCATGGCCCACACAGTGCCTGGCAAGTTAGGGGCCTGGTTTAAGGAAACAAAGTAGCCACATTGCCTGCTCCTGATCACTATCCCGTGTCCCTGCTGGAAACGGGGTTTGTGACAGTCAAATGATGAAGAAGAATGGGCATGCATCTAATTTCACACTTCCCCACTTGTCACCTCCCACACAAAAGAAGGGCAGAGTTGCACTCTCTGTGGAACTGTCTCTGAAGGGTTATCTCCTTCAGAAAAGGGAAAAATGAATTGGACGAAATCATGTTTCCTTCTTCTATGGAAGGATTGTATTACTCTAAATCAGAGAATACAGGGAAGATAGATCCTGACCATCACCCAGGGAATAATTGCAAAACAATCGAAGATATCCAGTCCCTTCACGGTATGCTCAACACAGAAAATTATTTAGTGAAACCATCTTCTGGAAATCGGTCAGGTCAGGGGAGCTTTGACATATCATCAAATCTAAAACTGGTCAGTGGAATGGAGCTTTCTATCAGAGCCAAGCTTTCCGAACATCCAGCTGTAGGTGATCAGCAAGAGTACGTTTGGGAAGAAGCGTGATTCACTTCTAGAAGTGAGAAACTGTTCAGGTGTGAGGTGTGTGAGGACAGTTCCCAAGCTAGTAATACTTAACACACAGATTAGCTGCTGTTAACACAAGCTTCATGGAAGAGAAAACATTCATTTGTGAAGTGTGAGAGTGAGGCTTTGCAAACTCATTGCCCCTCATCAATGCCTTCACACTGGGAAAAAATTGTTCAAATGTGAGATGTATAACAAGGGTTATGCACAATTTTCAGGCCTGCTGAATCACCAGTCTATTCACATGCAAAGTATGTAATGGATCATTCTCAGTGCTATCAAAGTTTGCTTTGGGCCAACACAATCACACCAGATAAAAAACAGTTACACGGAATGCATGTATTAAATCATTCTTGAGTTCAGATTTGGAGATGCCGGTGTTGGACTGAGGTGGACAAAGTTAAAAAATACACAATACCGAGTTATTCTTGAGTTCATCAATTTTGTGTGAACACCATCATGTTTACACAGGGGAAGCACCATTAATGCAAGGTGTGTAAAAAATCATTCTTGCAGTCGCCATAACTCATTTGGTAGTAAAGCATTCATATGGGGAGAAACCTTTCCATTTTGAGGTGTGTGACAGTTCTCACAGTTAGGAAACCTGCACATACACCAACACATCTACACAGGAAAAAGTGTTCAAGTATAAGAAGTAACAAGAAATTTTCCAACTCGAGTCCTGCTCCATCAAAGGATTTACACAGAAGTGTGTGACTCCTTGACCTCATTTTCTACATGTGAAGCGAAACTAACTTTCCCTGATTTCCCAATGATAAACTCAATGTCTTGCACAATTTAAACTCAAATCTCAAAATTTCTTTGTTTGAGATTTGAAACAAAATTTTAAAACAAAATCCCCAAGGCCTCATAAGCTGTTTAATAGCTTTGAATAGACAGTTTCTTACCTCTGTCTTAAAACCTCTCTTCTAAAAGAGACCAGAACAAAATACATCTTGTAAAGCCATAGAATCATCACAATGTACATATACTGCACCAGTTTCAATTGAACAAAACAGATGATAACAATTCACTCTCCCTTTCTCAATGCCCAGACTCAAACCAGCTTGATGTAAAATTAGGAAAAGCCTAGCAGTTAACTGTCAATCAGTATTAATGAGTGCATTTGCCACAGAAATGTCTCCACCAATCTGAGTCTACTTGCCAACCCATCAGCATTTTAATGTATGACTAATGTTGGTTTTATCCTTAAACTGACAATCATGTGAATTGTCCCAATAAGTGCAAATCAAAAAGGTCTCAAAAATATCTTTTGCAGCCATATTTATAAAAATCATACATTTTTCATCACAATAGCTTTGCTCTTTAACATTCTGGAATGTAGAATATCAGGTTCCAGTGACTTATTAGCTTTCAGTCCCATTTATTTCTCCAACAAAACCTTCTTACAAATACTAACTCCCATCAAGTCCTCATTTTCCCCCGTACATTGTTCTCTAATTTTTGGGAGATTTCTAATATCTTCTTCAGTGAAGACAAATGTAAAATAATGCTTTAATCAACCAGGAGATACACTGACTGTGAAAACCCTTCACTCACCAGCCTCACCATGTCATCATACCTGCTCATGGACCAGCTCACCTTAGCCCTTTCACCTTCAGCTTTTAGTCGAGAAGTGAGGGACAACAGTAAGTTTCGGCCAGGTGGTTGGACACACACACACTTGAATAGTTTATCTTCCATGTGGCTACCTAAATGCACCTTGTCCATTTAGGAGATCTGGAGCCTGGCAAGCCCTCCTCACAATTGAACAGTCTCTCACTTATAGGAATGCATCATTGAGAGACTTAATGAATGATTGAAGCTCTTACCACATTTGGATCCCACTCATACTTCTTCCCAGCCTCACCCTGACAGATCATTCATGGCCCAATCTTCAAACAGGTTGGTTCTGATGGAAGACGGCACACTGCTGACTAGTTTCAGATCTGATGGTATGTTAAAGCCTCCTGACCCGGCCTATTTCCCGATGATAGTTTCACTGCCCAACTTTCTGTGTTCAGCAATGTTGCAAAGGAACTATATGCCTTTCCACAGTTTTGCAGTTGTTCCTTGGGCAATGGTCAGAATCTTTCTGGGGTGTCTATTCTTTCTGTATTCTCTGGTATAGTACAGCACAATCCTTCTGTAAAACTGGAAAAGGCAACATAAAGCCGAATTCTCACAGTTTCAGTTGCACAGCATCATGTCCACACCCTCAACTATTCAGTGCTCGACACCATGACAAGCTGCCTGCCTCTCCTTTATCATAGAAAGCAATGTAAGTCGCAGAGGGTGGCATCTGTAATTGAGTATTAAAGATGCTGTGCAATAAGAAAGTAATATAATGCACAGGGCTGAAGTCAATGCGTGTATATTAAGAAATAAACATGCAGTGGAGAGAAGATGGGAAACTCAAAGTGCAAACTCAGTGAATGCTGAGAAAGTAGGCTAACAACCATAACAGGGTGTGTGTGTCCTTGTCCAAAACCACCTGGCAGAAACTTACTGTTGTCCCTCACTTCTCGACTAAAAGCTGAAGGTGAAAGAGCTAAGGTGAGCTGGTCCATGAGCAGGTTTGATGACATGGTGAGGCTGGTGATTTGAGAATGATAATTTGTGTGGGTGAAAGTCTGAGGAAGATGCTAGAGGAGGAGCATGCAGGGATGTTACTGTAAAAATAATTTGGCTAATTCCCAGAAAAACATTTAGCGAACTGCAGCCACCAGGTAGCTGCTTTGATATACATCTTGAGGATTTAGACCGTAGGGATGGAGAGGCAAATTGAAAATCGTCCAAAAACCCAGGAGCTTTGAATTTTAATGAAAGGCAAATGTGGGAATTAAGGCTGCTGCTTCATCTCATTGTTGAGACTCTAAAGTCATAATTTAAGGCTTGAGAGAAAATAGCAAAGATGTTTCTCGTTGTCTGGATTTTTATCTTTTCATTTTTTTCTCTCTTTTCCTGTCATTTGTCACTCCACAACAGGGAAGGCAAAACTCTGGCCATGATTTCCTCCAACTCTCTCTCCTTCTTTGCTGAAGGGATTGTCTCTTCAGCTAGACACTGTACCATCGTGAATGCCAGTCTGCTATTCCCCTGTATATAGGGTCAGATGCAAGTCTTCTCTTTTACTTGACATGGCTATCACACACCCTCTGTTTCAATCAGCGACACTGGATACTGACCAAGAGCAGACAATGTGGCTATGTTCTTTCTCCAGGTGTCATGTGGACAATAGAAGCAATAGTTGGGCAGAGTGTAAATCAGACTATTAAGTCATTATGAGCTTCAGTCATTCTGGTGCACATATTGACTATCACATTTCCTACATTAAAGCAGTGACTATACTTCAAAAGAATATCATTGACTGTAAAATGTTTGGTGCTCTGGTGGCTCTGGAAGGTTCCATGTAAATGCAAGTCTCTCTTTTGTTTTCTGAGAAGGTTAGAGAGATTGGTAGTGGGAAGTCTTGGGAGGGATTTTAAATGACATGCAACATCCAGAGAGAACTGACCATTCAAGTCCACAGGATAATAAACACACTGAGCTCAACAACAGGAAATCAGTAAGAATCCTCAGACACTCTGCACTTCACCTTCTCATATTCAGGAATGAGCCATCAACAAACTCAGCCTGGATATCAGAAGGGAAATACTTCCAATAAGCACACTCGATATCCAACACACAACTGTGGTCAAACAGTTCAGTACAAAGCACAGAGTAAACAGCTCTCTCAGCTGGATCTTCACACACAGCATAAGGGCCATTCCCATCCTTGACTGCCCATAGGATAGTCATACTGCCTTGAGAATGTATTGAGAATTGGGGGTCCCTTTCAACTTGTGTTAACTCAGCATTTCATATTTGGCAATTCCTGTCTATCGAACTGTGTCACATTCATAATTAGTGTTCTCCAGATGTAAATAAATCCCTGTAGGAAAGAAGAAACATCAAAGACTTGACTCACGACAAATATTTAACATTATCAATGAAGTGTGGTGAAAATAAGAAGGTTCAGTTTTAGAAGGAACGAAAACTAACCTTCAAATGGAGGTGGGCAGGGACAACAGTCATCTGATGTCATGAATAACTGTCCCATGCCCACTGACCAACAGAGTTTAGAAAGGTAATCAACATAGCATTGGAGGCCAGCTCCCAAAGTAAGATCTAATGCAGAGCCGTGTGGGGAGAAGGAAGAAAGGAGAAGGAAGATCTAAGGAGACAAGCCACACCATCTCCTTGGGGGAAGACCAGGAGTTCCCCTACATCAGGCTGAGGGAAGATCAAACACTATTGTGACTATGATCACCACAAAAGACAATAGGATAACTGGGAGGTGGGAGTGCACTGCCTCTCCCCTTCTATTCTATAGAAAGGCTTTGGGATCAGTAAAGCATTCTAATCTGTTACAGATCATTTATTCTCTTTCTTTGTCTTATTAATACACCATTTCCAAACTGTTGTTTCTGAAGAAACTATCAGAAATCTGCTATAAATCATTGACTGCCTGTATGAGCTTACTGTGATTACAAAATTGGTAAAAATTGACAATTAGTATCAGAAGTGGGATTGTTCACAGAAGTCAGGGTTTAATTGCCTTTAAGTTTGAGAAGCTTGAAAGTAGCAGTATTAGATTGTAATTAAATATATATTCAGTAATTCCGAAGGCAACCAATGGCTTTTGCTACAAGTTGCTAGAAAGTTTGGTTGTGCAAACCAGGGCAGCTGGACCAAAAGGTATATTAGGAATTACGGAAGACTGTGCTGGAGATCTTGATCTATTTTTGATAAGACTAACGAGGGAGGTTTAGAAGGGTAATATTAAGATTTTTTTAAAGTCCAGAATACATGTGTGTACCTTATAACTGAATAGAAATTGTAAGGAGTCTGGGAAAAAAGTTACAACCAGGAAGTGACAGCTTATACTCTCAATTAAGATTTTTTTGTAATTTGTTCACAGCGTGTGTGTCACTGCCTAGACCAGCATTCATTGCCCATTCCCAATCACATTACTGAGAATCTGGAGTCACATGGAGGCCAGAGGAGGAAAGGTTAGCATTTTACATCTCTAATGGATATAAGTGAACCAAATGTGTTTTTCCTGACAATCAACGATAGATCCATGGTCATTATTAGACTATTTATTCTCGATTTTTATTGAATTCCAATATCTGCCATGGCAGGATCTAAACCCATGACCCCAGAATATTACCTGGGTCTCCAGGTTAATAGTCTAGCAATAATACCATTAGGCCATCGCCTCCCCATGAAGATGGGAAATAGAACTTGGAATGAGGCACACTTTCAAAATAAACAGGTAGAGAAAAAATTAGAATGAGACAATGGGATACCAACAAACAACAGGAGGGGAACTAGATGTAAGGGGTGATCTGAGAGGATTAATTTAATAAAAGAACATAGCCTCCCCTGGAGAAAACCATATCTCTTGTATAGACAGAATTTTTTAAAAAGCCAGACAACATTGTGCCAAAAATAATGCAATGATAGTTGCTTTCTTTGCTAACAGGACAAGTGGCCTTCATACAAGCCTGGAAAGCAAGCACACCTCTGCAATGCCTTTTTATACAGTGAAGCAAAGTCTCTATGTGCAGTTCCAGGAGGCATGGCAAAAACTGAGCAACAGAGAGAAGAGGAGGAATCTCTGCTATGGTTATAAAGGAGTTCACAACCCCATATGGATCCCTGTCACCAGCTGAGGTTAGGACTTTGAAAGAAGAACTGGGTGTTACAATAGCTGTGATTTCCAGTATCTTTCTCCTCATACCAAAATGGTAAATGTTTAGAATCTTACACCTGGAGGTACAGAGTGACGACTTTGGTCAGATCCTCCTAGCTCACCCTCCTGTACCATTTTTCCTCCTAAGTATTCATCTGTCTTATCATCCTATTCCTGAACTCACCAGCACAAGGCTCCAAGAGTAATCCAGAGATTACTACATTTGAGGTCCGGCTTGCTAACTTTCTACCTCATACCCTAAATATGCATTGCAGAATAACATCTTCCTTCTAGCCGAAATCATTGGTACCAAAGGACCACAATTTTGACTGTTCACCCTCCCACCAAAGAATGTTGTGTGAGTACTCTGTTGCATATTTGATCCTGGCACCAGGGAGGCCACAAAAATATTTGTCCACTCCCATAACTAATGAATGCCATATTACTACTGTGCCCCTCTTGTACCTTCAGGCTGCTTATGGTGCCAGTTGTATCAGGAACATATATATGGTCAAATAAACCATCTAGCAAAGAAACGTGCAATCTTGTCTGATCACTGTGAGAGAACAGGGTGATTGAACTCCCACTTCAGTCCTCTTCAATGTGTTTTACATCTTCCCCAGTCGGTTTATGGTGTTTTTCAATATTGAAATCAGAGCTGCATCTAAAATCTGAATTTTAACCAAGACAGGGCCTAAATGGAAGCCAGGAGCTTCAGAACCAGTGGGGAGATGTATTTGAAAGTGGGAATATCAAACTTTTATATTTTTACCTTGCCACCAGCCACTGAGAACAAAGGTAGAATGTATATCAGTAGAAGTCAGAGACGATAATTTAAAGAGATTCCGAAGAGTGACCTAAAAGAGTCATGGAGTTGCACTCTGTAGGAGTGAAAACGGCTCTCCATTTTCTTCAGTACACAATCGTATAAACTGAGGTACGACATCATGATCGGATACTGGCAAACTTTACCCTCTCATCAGTATTACAAGTAAACTATTTATTTAGACTGATAAATAATAGACTTACCATCTGAGAAACTGCAAATGTGACAACGTTCTTCGAAACTGAAAACTGGAGTTTAATTGAAGGACTCTTCAGAATAAGAAGTTATGATCCCGGTTCCCGTTGCCATGGTGACGCCATTAACAGAGGCGCACCTCCATTTCCAGCACCGACCACGTTAACAACCGCTCGAACTCGCGCGCTCTCAGATTTGAACTCCCAAACGCTTGCGGTACGGAACTACAATTCCCGCCAGGGACCACGGACAGGTTCTTTCTTGATTCCAAACTGTCGCTCCTCACGATGAAGGCGTGTGGCCCACATGCAGCATGGGTAATGTAGTTCGGAGCGGGATTGTGAGGGGTTTGGTGAATTGAGCTGAATTCCCTGTGGAGGTTTTTAAAACAACCTCAGTGAAGGGGGAGCATTCTGGGCTTGGGGCTGCAATTTACTCACGTTTAAGGAGATAGTCAGTCCCTCTCTCCGTCAAACACAAGAAGGTATTCCAGCTAAAATTTCTCCAATATTTTCTTATCAAATGTGATTTTTTGCTGCAATGTCAGATATATTTGGGGAGGTTGGGTTTTCACAAGATTTTGGGACAAAACTGATAAATGTTGCCACCCATTCTTCCATTAGAGATAATGATTTTTCAATATAAGACATTTTAACACTAATTATAGGAATATTTGTGTGAGGAAGGAATTGAAATGTTGGATTATTTTGTGTGAAACCCGCTGTAATGGTCACTGTGATGTGGAAGTTGTGGACGCAGCGTTTTTAGAGACGTAGTCAGTGTTCAATGTCTATTGTTGTCCCACCAAATAAATTACATAACCATGTTAGTGGCTCAATAGAAAAACCATCAATTTGTTGATGAGGTTTTATGGTCAGTGTGTCTTTTGACTTTTGACTGGATATCAAACCTACAGCTCAGCGAGCAAACCTACACCCTAAACGTTCCCAATAATCATCTGCAGCAACAGTAGATTCTGCATGCTTTCCTGGAGTTTGGAAAATTTGCCCCTCTCTCTCTGTCTCACCTTCTGAACACCTGAAAGGATAAAGAACCCCTTGACTGTTTCCCACCAGTCGACTGGAAACTCAAAGAGGGGATTCATGGTCCTCCAAACTGTGTAATCCCTTTCGAACTCCTGAATGGTTCCTGGTGTCGACAGTTTCACATTTAGCTTTCACATTCCCTTGCTGACTCATTAGCCATCCTTCAAAGTGATAGGCCAGCAGGAGGCAGTAGTCAGAAAAAAAGGCCAGATTGACATCTGTGGATTTGACTGAGAACACGCAGCGCGCAAACAGGAAATCTATCCTGGAGTGTAAAGACCTTCCAGTGGTGACCAATTGTATCTCAGTAAGCCACAGACCAACATGTGGCGTAAATTTGACCATGATACGAGCCGAATGCTAACATGTAGTACTTGATTGTTTTGGGATATCTGGTCGGCATGGACAAGTTGGTCCAAAGGGTCTGTTTCCGTGCTGTACATCTCTATGACTCTTTGTAATCTCCAACATTTTCCACCATCTTCTTCCCCCATGATTCCCTCTCAAATATTTCCCCTTCCCATTCAGAGTTTTCTCTGGGCTGATTTCCTGAACTGATACACTTTGGTCAAGTCAGAGGTTTCTTTTTACCCTCCATGACTCCGCCACATGCACGAAAATGTATTCAAACCAATGTCATACCAGCCTGTCCCTGGAATCGCTGAATATCCAACCACAGCTTTCGAAGCAAGTAACCAATCAGGACACTGAAGGGTCAGTGCAGTGAAAATAGGTCCACTGTCAATGTGAGGAGAAAGTGAGGACTGCAGATGCTGGAGATCAGAGCTGAAAATGTGTTGCTGGAAAAGCGCAGCAGGTCAGCCGGACCTGCTGCGCTTTTCCAGCAACACATTTTCACCACTGTCAATGTGAGTCTGTGAATGAAATGTGGTCAATATTTATTGCAAAACCAATCAGTGACACAGAGAATGCTTCAGGGTGAAAAACAGTCAGATTCCCAATCATTTTTTTGTGAAGCAACATAGTGTAAATAGTTCATCCCTGCTGATCCCACCACTGCACATCATCGCTATCTTTGATACGCTCCCTCTTCTCTTATCTGCTGTCAAAGGCATCAAGGCTTAACATCCCACACTGATATTGTCAATTTGAAAGCCTCTGAGATTTGAAGAATACTGTTGTCATTCCACAAATCTCTGTCAAACATTTACCAGAGGGACTAAGACAGGTGAGGTTTTATTCAGATGGGACAAAGACTACATCTGACCTGAAGCTCAAAGTCACCTCCATTTCACCAGTCAGTTTCCCAAGCTCCAGAAATCTGTGATCATGACTCCCTAAGTTTTAAGATAGCTATGAACAAGGAAAAGTCAGGACCTTGCAGGAAGGCACTAAACTGGGGGAGGACAAATTACGTCAGCATTAGGCAGGAGCTAAGGAGTGTTAATTGAGAGGAGCTGTTATCAGGCAAGTCTAAAGTTGACATATGGGAATTGTTCAAAGAGCTGCTGATGAGAGTTCAAGACCGGCATGTTTCAGTATGGAGAAAGGACAAGTATGGCATGGTAAATGACCCTTGGATAACGAGGGAGGTTGTAAATTTAGTCAAAAGGGAAAAATTAGTGTATGTAAGGTTCAGGAAGCTAAAATGGACATAACCCATGAGGAACAAAAGGAAAACAGGAAAGTACTCAAGCAGGGAATTAGGAGAGTAAGAAGGTGCCATGAAATGACCTTGGCAAGCAAGGTTAAAGAGAATCCCAAGGTATTCTGTTCATTTATTAAAAACAAGAGGATAATTAGGGAGAAGATGGGGCCACTCAAGGATCAAGGCAGGAACTTGTGTTTGGAAGCAGAGGATATTGATGAGATCCTAAATGAGTACTTTGCATCAGTATTCACTCAGGAGAAGAATATGGAGGATAGTGAGATTTGTATGGAGCATGTTAATATGCTAGGACATTTTAAGATCAAGAAGGAAGTGGTGTTGGATCTCTTGAAGAGCATGAGGATTGATAAGTCCCCAGGAGCCGATGGTCTGTACCCCAGGGAATTATGAGAGGCAACAGAGGAGATTGCTGAGACATGGACCAAGATCCTCGTATCCTCAATAGCCACTGGAGAGATCCGGGAGGACTGGTGAATAGCTAATGTTATTCCTCTGTTCAAGAAGGGAAATAAGGATAATCCAGTAAACTATAGACCAATGAGTCTCACATCAGTTGTTGAAAAGCTATAGGAGAATATTCTTAGGGATAGGATGCATATTTTGAAAAGCATAGCATATTTAGGGGAAGTCAGCATGGCTTTGTGCAGGGCAAGTCATGTCTTACTAACTTGATTGAATTTTTCGAGGAAGTGACAAAGATCATTGATGAGAGGAGAGTAGTGGATGGTGTTTACTTGGATTTTAGTATAGCTTTCAACAAGGTCCCTCATGGTGGGCTCATCCAGAAGATTAAGATGCATGGGCTCCACAGTGACTTGGCCACATGGATTCAGAATTGACTTGCCCATAGAAGTCAGAGAGTAGTGGTAGAAGGTGTTTTTCAGGCTGAAGTTCCGTGACTAGTGGTTTTCCGCAGGGATATGTACTGGGACCTCTGCTGTTTGTGATATATATAAATGTATATGGGTTAGTAAGTTTACAGAAGATACAAAGATCAGGTGAGTTATGAATAGCGGAAAAGGTTGTCAAAGGATATAGTGGGATATAGATCAGTTACAGATATGGGTGGAGAAATGGCAGATGGAAATTAATCCAAGTGTGAGGTGCTGCATATTGGGAGATCAAATGTGGTGGAAAAGTATACAGTTAATGGCAGGACCCTGAACAGCATTGATGTACAGAAGGATCTTGATGTTCAAGTCCATAGCTCCCTGAAAGTGGCAACATAAAGGCAGAGGCTGACAAAGAAGGCATATGGCGTGTTTGCTGTTATTGGTCAGGGAACTGAGTACAAGAGTCAGGATGTCATGTTGCAGCATTGTAAGACATTGGTAAGTCCACACTTACAGTATTACATTCAATTCTGATCACTATGTTACAGGATGTGGAGGCATTGAAGAGGGCACAGAAAAGGTTTACCAAGATGCTGCCTGGATTGTCGGGTATGAGCGATAAGGTGAGGCTAGAAAAATCTTGTTTTGTTTTCTCTCAAGTGGTAGAAGCTGATGGGTGACTTGATAGAAGTCTATAAAATTATGAGACACATGGATAGGGTTGATGGTCAGAATCTTTTCTCCAAAGTTGAAATGTCAAACCTCTGGGGCATGCATTTAAGGCAAGAGGGGGAAGTTCAAAAGAGATGTGAGGGGCAGGTTTTTTTTTTCACAAAGATTGGTCGGAGTCTGACACACACTGCCAGGGGTCGTGGTGGAGGCAGATAAGTTATGGGCATTTAAGGGACTTTTAGAGAAGCACATGAATGTGTAAGGAATATAGACCAAGAGCAGGCTGAAGGGATTAGGTTCAATTGGCGTCATGTTCATCACATATCATGGGTCGAAAGGCTCATTCCTGTGCTGTACAGTTCTATGATCTGAGTTCTAAATATGTTGGTTGACTGTGAGAGTTGTCAATCTCAGAGCACATCCACTCCTCTTCCTCTTCCAGAGCTGTTTCATTTCCTTTCAGAACGGAGAAACCAAGAGAGGAAATGGTGAGTAAAGAAGTATGATTTTTTTGTCGAAATTTTATCCCATAACAGCCGCGCCGATGTTGAGGAAGTCTGACTGTGCAATGGACAATCGAGTAGAAATGTCCCTAATGCTGTGTGAGACGATCCTACTGAGCAAGTTTACTCGGTGTTTTGTGCTGAACTGTTGACTGGAGCTGTGCGTTGGATTTTGAATGTGTTTATTGGAAGCATTTCCCTCTGATTTCCAGGCTGAGTTTTGTTGATGCCACGTTCCTGAATATGAGAGGGTGAGGTGTAATTATCGGGGAGGCGCAGAGCGTATGAGGATTCTGAGTGATTTCCTTTTGTTGTGTCTTCTGTGTGTTTGGGAGCTGGTTATTTAGTGTTATCTGACTTATCGCTGTGGTCAAATGCTGTAAGTTCTTTCTTCGCAGCATTTTGGATTTAACATTCTCACAATAGCACCCCACCACAACTACCAAAGCCCCACACCACGCTGGAGAATGTAATGGTTAAACAGCTCCATTCTAAAGGACAACAAATGTTCACCTGGTCAGCAACAGTGACATCATGGACAGGTGTGAATAAACAAGTCTGAGAAATCAGGCTTTTCACAAAGGAGGAGAGGATGTGCATGAAATTGTACTGCCTTTTCTTGTTTTACAGAAGAATTGCACCATCCTATACTAGAGAATTCAGAGATCATAGATGCAGCAGACAGATCTTGGCCATAACTCAAGGGACAAATGCACATCTGTTGGAAGACATCTAGTCCCATCACATCATTGCTCGACTGAAAGAGGTTTGGGCAGTGAACCATCATCTGGAAATCAGTCAGGTGAGGGGGGCTTTGACATATCATCAGATCTGAAACTGGTCAGTGGTGTGGATTATTCCAACAGAACCAACCTTTCTGAACATTCGACTGTGAGTGATCAGTCGAGTTGAGGCTGGGAAGAAGTGTGAGCAATTCAAAGTTATGATGAGAGCTTCAATCATTCATCAAGTTTCATGAATCACCGACTCATAAGTTGGAGGCTATTCAAGTCTGAAATTGGTAATCTTTCTTAATGTACAAGGTGCATCTGTGTAAGTCTGTTCAAATAATAGCAATTACATTAGTAGAGGAAATTTTCAATAGTGAGTGAAGTCAATTACGCTCCAGTATCACTGACACAGTTATACCAGGGAGAGATTGTTCAAATCTGAGGCGTGTAACCTGGAATATAGATGACCATCTGGTCTGATGAATGACCAGCACATTCAGATAGGAATAAAAACATTCACTTGCGATGTGCAATAAATCATTCTCATCATCATCAACCCTCCTCATGTCCCACCACATTCACACAGAGGAGAAGCCATTCATGTGCAGGCAATGTGATAAATCATTCTCGCTATCGTCAAAACTCCACATACACCAACGTATCCACACAGGGGAGAAACCATTCCGTTGTGAGGTGTGTGACAAATCATTCTCACAGTCAGGACAGCTCCGCGTACACCGTCGTATTCACACAGGAGAGAAATTGTTCAAGTGCGAGGTGTGTGATAAATCATTCTCCACTTCATCAAGACTCCTGCTCCATCAGAGGATTCACACTGGAGAGAAACCATTCAGGTGTGAGGTGTGCGACAAATCATTCTCACGGTCAGAACATCTCCATGTACACAGAAGTATTCACACAGGAGAGAAGTTGTTCAAGTGTGGGGTGTGTGACAAATCATTCCCAACTTCTTCAAGACTCCTGCTCCATCAGATGATTCACACTGGGGAGAAACCATTCAGATGTGAATTGTGTGACAAAGCATTCTACTCATCATCGAACCTCCACACACACCAACGTGTTCACACAGGAGAGAAACCCTTCCATTGTGAGGTGTGTAACAAATCATTCTCTCAGGCAGGATACCTCCGCACACATCAACGTATTCACACGGGAGAGAAATTGTTCAAGTGTGAGGTATGTGACAAATCATTCCTCACTTCACTAAGACTCCTGCTTCATCAAAGGATTCACACAGGAGAGAAACCTTTCCGGTGTGAGGTGTGTGACAAATCATTCACACAGTCAGGAAACCTCCGCATACACCAACGTATTCACACAGGGGAGAAATTGTTTCAGTGCAGGCTGTGCAACCAATCATTCTCACAAGCAGGAGCCCTTCGTACACACCAACGCATCCACACAGTAGAGAAAATGTTTAAGTGCGACATCTGTGACAAGTCGTTCTCACAGTCAGGACAGCTCCACACGCACCGACGTCTTCACAGGGGAGATAGTTTATTTAAGTGTGAGGTGTGTGATAAATCATTCCCCACTTCATCAAGACTCCTGCTCCATCAGAGGATTCACACAGGGGAAAAACCATTCCGATGTGAAGTGTGTGACAAATCGTTCTCATCATCATCAAACCTGCACACACACCAACGTGTCCACACAGGGGAGAAACCTTTCCATTGTCAGGTGTGTGACAAATCATTCACACAGTCAGGATACCTCCGTAAACACCAACTTATCCACACAGGAGATAAATTGTTTAAGTGTACGGTATGTGACAAATCGTTCTCTCAAGCAGGAGACCTCCGCACACACCAATGCATCCACACAAGAGATAAACTGTTTAATTCTGAGTTGTGTGATAAATCATTCTCACATGCAAGAGAGCCCCACATACACCATCGCATTCACACAGGAGCCAAATTGGTTAAGTGTGAGGTATGTGACAGATTATTCCCCAATTCACTGAAACTCATGCTCCATCAGAGGATTCACACAGGGGAGAAACCATTCAGATGCGAGCAATGCAATAAATCATTCTCATCATTATCAAATCTCCACACACACCAACGTATTCACACACGAAAGAAACCATTCCACTGTCAGGTATGTAACAAATCATTTTCGCAGTCAGGAAACTTCTGCTTACATAGACATATTCAAACAGGAGAGAAATTGTTAAAGTGCCGGATGTGTGACAATTCGTTCTCAGAGGCACGAGCCCTCCATACACACCAACGTGTCCACAAAGGAGAGAAACCATTCCAATGTGAGATGTGTCACAAATCATATTCACAATTAGGAAGCCTCCGTGTACACCAACGTATCCACAATGGAAAGAAAGTGAACGGTTTGTGACATATCATTCTGCAGCTCATGCCAGTTCTTCTGTCTTACAAATGGGAGAAAGCAAGTGTGAAAAATCATTCCCCACCTTAGCAAGACAGCTGCTGCATCAGAGGGTTCTTACAGGGGAGAACGCATTCAGGTTTGAGGTGTGTAACAAACCAGTCTTGTGGTCAGGACAGCTCTACATACACCACCGCATTCACACATGACAGAAATTGTTCGAGTGTGAGGTGTGTTACATATCATTCCCCACTTCATTGAGGCAAACCAAGATTCACACTGGAGAGAAACGAGTCTTTTGCAAGTTGTGTAACAAATCATTCTTGAAGTCGTCGAGTTGACACAACCCTCAATGTTTTCACAAGAAAGAAACCCATTAGTTGTGATGCACGTATCAAATCAGTGTCAAGTTCGACTCACTGTAATCACTGGTGTTTTCACACAGGCAGAAACCATTCATGTGTGAAGTGTGTAAGTAATCATTGTCAAGATCTTGGAACGTCCTGCTCCATCAAAGTATCCACACTCGGGATTAACCCTTCAAAGGTTAATTTGTGATCAACCTTCCAAAGATGTATTAAACAATTTATGAATCAGGACAATTTCTTCAGATGCAATGTTTTTGTTCTGTCAGTGTATTTCCTGGTCCATAAACACCCTCACACAGGAGAAAGCCTTTCTGTGTGATTTCTGTACTAGCACATTCACACTGTTATTGGAGCTCCTGGAATATCTGTGAACCCACACAGGAGACAAACTCTTCCAGTGTGATATGTTTCAGGATTGTTTCACCTCCTCCTCTGTCACAGTCACCGATGTCTCCACACAGACTTGGAACCGGGTCACCTGCAGAGCTGTCTGTGTTGTTTCCTCTCTCGTGCTCATACAGGGGAGATGTCATTCCAAAGCACTGTCTGTCTCAAACCTCTCACACCCATCAGTTCAAATATCTCAAGAAGGTTAATGTAGCCTTTGAACAGATCGCCAAATATCACCAAAAGAAGCAGAGGAATATTTGAAGGGTAAGCTCACTGCACAAGATGTCCAGTGATATTGCAGTACAGAACAAGAAGCATCTTTCACCTTGAACTGTAGTTATCTCACTTTTAAAGGCCTCCTAATTTTTGGAGGTCCCTTTGTCTGCAAACAAACTACTCCAATCAACCCCTGAAAGCTGCTGTCTAATTCCATCAAAATTCACCTTGCCCAATTTAGCACTTGAACCTGTGGACCAGTTGTGTCCCTCTTCATACTATTTTAAAATTAATAGAACTATGGTCACTGGTGCCAAAGTACTGCCCCACTGTCACCTCCATCGCTTATCCTGCCCTATTTCTCGAGAGTAGGTCGAGTTTTGCCCCTTCCTGAGTCGGACCTTCTATTACTGCTTGACGAAACTTTCCTGAAAGCACTTAAGAAATTCCACACCATCTAAGTAATTAATACGCTGGCAGTCCTAGTCTATGTTAGGAAAATTAAAATCCCCTACTAATGACAACCCTATTGCTCTTGCAAGTCTCCCCAGTATCCCTGCAAATTTGTTTAGGTGATTCCTGTAACCCATTCCTTTTTCGTAGCTCCACCCAAAGAGCCTCATTGGATGATTCTTCAGTTATTTAATCTCTGAGTACTCTGTGATACTCACCTTAATCAAAAATGCAACTCCCCCTCCCCTCTTTCCACCATGTCTGTCCCACCTAAAGCACCTGTACCCTGGCACATTAAGTTGCCAGTCCTGTCCCTTCCTTAGCTATGTTTCTGTCACGGTATAATATCCCAGTCCCACGTACCTTTCCATGTCCTGAGTTCATTTCCCTTACCTGTCAGCCCTCTTGCATTGAAATAGATGATGTAACTTAATCCAACAGGCATTGCTTGCTCCCTGTTGCGTTCCAGCTTGACCTGTCTCTTCAATTTACTATTTCTGATTACTCAATCTCCTTCCAGCTTTGCACTTGCCTCTTTGTTGTTGAGGATCTCACCCCCTCCCCCCGCCATTCTAGTTTAAACCCTTCCTTGCCCTTGACAATGTTCTGCAGCTGCTCTGAGACATCCTGCACCCAGGAGGCAACACACCATCCTTGATTCCCAATAGCGGCCATAGAATCTCTTATCTGTCCCCCTAACTATTGAGTCTCCTCTCATTAAGATCCTGTTTGTCTTTATCCTTTTCTGTTGTGCCCCAGAGTCAGTCGTAGTGCCACCGACCTGGTTACAAAGAACTGAAAAGTACTAACTATTCTCACTTATCATTTGTTTATCAGTTTCTGCCTGTAACCAGTGACTGAGACAGTGAACAGTTAGCGTGCCAACTGCTCTCTGTCTGCAATGAATATCTTGGAAAGAAAAGGTTTGACAATTAGAAGGTTTTGGAAGAAGAAAGGACACCTCAGTTAATACATTGGACTGGTGTTCAGCTGAACTGTGTTCTAATAAAATTCTCCATACATAAGATCAATGTTATTTTGATTGACTATGTCTGTCAATATGTGTGACGGAGTTAAGATGAGGTACAGTTAATTTAGAAAATTATAAGATCATATTTTGCTTGTCTAAGGTTTGAACTAATTATTTGCAATCATTTCATATTAAATACAAAACCTAGTTAGTGTTTTCTGTTAATGGGAGATCACCAGACAGGAAAGTTGGGACTTTGAACTGCGGATGCTGGAAATCAGAAACAAAAATAGAAATTTCTGGAAAAGTTCACCAGGTCTGGCAGCATCTTTGGAATGAAATCAGAGTTAACGTTTTGGGTCCAGTGACCATTCCTCAGAACGGATTAAACCTTTAACTTTTGTGATGACTAACCAATTATCTCAGAAATTTATAGGCCAACACATTATAGTTCATTTATGTTGTTATGCTACAGCTATACAAAACTATGGTAGACTCCATGAGGAGTATTGTATGTAGATCTCAGCATCACATTTTAGGAAGAATATATTGGCCTTGAAGGGAATACGACATTGGTGTACAAGAATGATACCTGGACTCCAGGGATTTAGACATGGAGAGAAATTATACAAATTTGGCCTATTGCTGAAGAATTTAGAAGGTTGAGGGATGAACTGATCAAAATCTTCAAGACATTAACAGCAAAATACTGGGTAGGCAAAGATAAATTATTTCCATTGATTAGAAATTCTAGAACTGAGGGGCATAGTCTGAGAATTTGGATTAAATGTTGGAGAGATGCTATCGAGCACTTCTCCACACAAAAGGGGAGTAGGGGTTGGGAGCTACCTTCTATAAATAGCAGCAGATGATCGATGAGCTGTTAATTTTAAATCTGACATTGGTTGTTTTGTTAAACAAAGATATGAAGGGAAATGGGCCAAAGGTATGTAGAATTCAGCTACAGATCATCCATTATCTCATTGAATGACAGATCAGGCAGAAAGCTGAATAGTCTGCACCCGTTCAAGTGTTCAGCCTTTCAATTCTGTCATAACAACAAGAGAAACAGTTAAAATAGTTGAATATAGTCAGAAGAACATGATAATGTCAATATTGCAATGAGTTTTGGGTTTGCTGTTACATTTAAGATCGATTTTAAAATGGTGACTATTCTTTCCACCTTTATAAACCTGGAGGAGGGGGCAGAGTAAATTACTATCACCACAAATGACTTCGTTAAATGAAATACAACACTAAGCATTAGCAGAGCTCAGTGGGGTTTTATGGAATAGCTGCTTCCCCAAGGTGCTGGAGTTGACTATTCACACTCATGATATTGAAGGTCACCCAAGGGGACTAACAGATATCCCTGAACAGAAAGCAATTCCCCTTCTTCAAGTAGTGTGTAATGGCCATCTGAGAATACTCCATGTGAACCCACTCACACTAGATCATCCCACAATGTTTTCATTGTGAGGAACTCAGACACCACACCCGTATTCTGGAAGGTGATGGAGCTGATGCTCAGTTGATTGGGGAAAGGCTCTGCCCATTACTTCTGTTGCAGATGTCACCATTTCATGCACCCCCACAGGCAATGCTCCCTGGGCAGGGCAAACCTGTAAAATATTGGCTAGTTAGTCACGAACCTACACAATGAGACACTCTCACTCCCCACATCAGTGATGGAATGTCAATTTCATCTCTCATATGCCTCCAATTCCTGTAAACCTCAATCCTGTGTGCTGCTGTCCTGTGCATGTGATGATCCCACTCCTGATTGTCATTGCTCCCTTAGAAGCTGTGGGTTTTCCTCTTCTGCTGTCAAACACATCCAAGGACACACATCTCACAGTGATGTTAGTTCGAAAGCCTCTGATCATGAAGAATGCTTTTCCCACACTAAAAATCTCTGTCAAACATTTACTAGGGGAACTGCAGCTGCAATAAGTAAGATATACAGATGGGACAATGACAAGTTTAAATCCCCACCTGATCTGCTGCTCAAAGTCATTTCCACTTCACTAATCAGTTTCCCAAGCTTCGGGAAACTCATGTTGCTCCAGAAATATTTGGATTGGCTGTGAGACACATCAATTAGACAGCCCACCTATTCTCTCCTCTTCATAGCTGGTTCATTTCCTACAGGGATTGAAAAGCCAAGGAAGCAGCAGCTGTTTTTTAAACCTATTTTTCTATTCAACCTGTTCAGGGATATTATTGGACACCTCTGGGACTTGAACCAGAATCTCCTGGCTCGGAGGCAGAAACTATGACACAAGAGCCCTTAAGCCTTCTGTACTTGGTATTCCCAGCAATCTGCCGTCCAAGTACTAACCAGGTCTTGAGTTTTCTGAGCTTCCAAGCTCAGTCAAGATTGGACATTTTCAGATGAGCATGGCCATAGGCAAGAAGCAGTTTTATACAAATTGTATCCCATTATATCAAATTTGATTTGAATGATTTATTGTCACATATATTATGCAGTGTGAAATACAACAGAATACAGTGAAAAGCTTTCATCACACCATTTTGGTAGTCTAAGAATAAGACAAAAATGAAAAGATCAAGCATAAAGAGAAGTCTATCTATACTCGGGTTCAGAGCCAGCTCTAACATTGGAGTCTCGTCTCTCGCTTTGGCCCACCAAGTGGATGTGGCCGTGTTGCCATTATGCTACTGACAGTGCTGATGCTGGCACTGGACCCAACCAACAACGAAGTCATTAAATTATGGATGTGTTGCCAGTAAAGCTGGCTGCTTTGTCCTGAATGCTATCAAGCTTTTTTATTGCTGTTGGAACTGAACACACCCAGGCAAATGGGGAATATTGCATTTCACTCCTGACTTAAGCCCTGTAGATGATGAATAGGCTTTGGGGAATTACTCGCTGCAGTGTTCCTTGCATCTGACCCACTCTTGCAGTCACTGTGTTTATATGGCAAGTCAAGTTGAATTTCTGATCAAGGATAACCCCAGGTTGTTTATAATGGAGGAATTCACTGATGGTAACATCATTGAATATCAAAGCTTTTTGGGTAGATTGTACATTATTGGAAATTGTCATTACCTGGCAGTTACATGGCATGACTATTACTTGCCATTTTTCAGCTCAAACCTGGATACTGTCAAGGTGTGCTTTCATTTGGATTTGCACTGCTTCAGTAACTGAGGAGTCACAAATGGTGCTGAATGTTATGCAATTATTGGTGAACGATTTCTGACCTTATGATGGAGGGAAGGTCATTGATGAAGCAGCTGAAGATGGTTGGGCCAAGGACACTACCCAAGGGAACCCCTTCAGATATGACCTGGTGCTGAGATGACTGCTGTCAAACAACCACAACCATCTTCCTTTGTGCTAGGTATAACTCCAACTAGTGGAGCGTTTTCCCCGATTCCCATTGATTTCAGTTTTGCTAGTATTCCTTGATGTCACTTTCAACTAAATGCAGCCTTGATGTCAAGGGCTATCACTCTCCATAAGACTATAAGATATAGAAGCAGAATTAAGTCATTTGATCCATTGAGTCTGCGCCACCATCTGACCATCATTGAATTGTTTCTCAGCCCCATTTTCCTTCCCTATCCTCATCATTCTTAATCCCCTTGCTAATCAAGAACTTAGCTAACTCTGTCTTAAGGACACTAAATGACTTGGCAACGAGTTCCACAGATTTGCCACCCTCTGGCTTAAGAAATTCCTCCCCTTCTCAGTTCTAAAAAGTGTTGACCCTTCACTCTGAGGTTTTGCTATCTGGTCCTAGTCTCTCTTACTTGCAGCAACATCTCCAATTCCACTCTATCAAGGCCTTTCTGTATTTTGTCACCTCACTTCTGGAATTTAGCTCTTTAATCCATGTTTGAACCAAGTCTGTAATTAGGTCAAGAGCTTAGTAGACATGGTAAGACCCAAACAGCGTGATACTGAGCATGCTACTACTGAACAGGTGCTGCTTGATCACAATGTTGATGATCCCTTCCATCATTTTACTCATGATCAAGAGTAGATTGACACTGCAGTATTGGCTGGGTTGGGTTTACCCTGCTTTTGAATTCCTGTCATACCTGAACGATTTTTTACACTGGCAGGTTAATGTTGCAGCTGTAGTGGAACAGCTTGGCTAGGGGTGTGGCAAGTTTTGAAACAAGAGTGTGGTGCTGAAAAAGCATACCAGGTCAGGCAGCATCCGAGGAGCAGGAAAATCAACGTTTCAGGCAAAAGCCCTTCATCAGGGATAAGGCTGAGGGCCTCGAGAATGGAGAGATAAATGGGAGGGGGATGGGGCTGGGGGTAAGGTAGCTGAGAATGCGTGGAAGATGAGATGTTCTTCCTCCAGGTGTCAGCTGGTAAAGGAGTGGTGATGGAGGAGGGTCAGGACCTGCATGTCCTCGGCAGAGCGGGAAGGAGAGTTAAAGTATTTGGCCGTGGTGCCGTGGGATTAATTGGTGCGAGTATCCCGGAGATGTTCTCTGAAGCACTTCAGAGCATATGTGGGGAGTTCCTGGACCGGGGGGAATAGGACAGTTTCAAGGTAGGTGGGGATGAATTTGGTGGAGCAGGAGCAGGCTGAGACAATAGGTCTCCAGATTACTTCTATTGCCAAGCTCCCATGAGTATAGAAATAGATTAAACAAGCGTGTGACTAAAGGGATGACGTAGAAGGGAGGGCTTTAGATATTTAGATTACTAAGGCAGCTTATAGGGTAGGTGGTACCTGTACAAGCTGGACAAGTCGCACCTGAAGCAGAATGGGTCTGATGTCTTTGATGGGAGGTTTGCTATTTGGGAGGTTTTAAACTGGTCTGACGGGGGGAGGGGGAACAGAATAGATGTAAAGTTAGGTTCAAGGAATGAAGGACAGTCCTGTAGGCAGACATGACGTGGGCTGGATAAGGCAAGTGGGAAGTCTAGAAAGCTAAATTGTATCAATTTTAATGCAATGAGTTGACTAGTCAGGCAGATGAACTTGGAGCATTGATCAGCAATGGGAATATGACACTGTTGCAATCATTGAGATGTGATTGAAAGAAGGATAGGATTTGCAGCTCAACATTCCAAGGTATAAATGTTTCTATGTAACAGTGGGAAGTAAGAGAGATAGGGGTATTGCATTATTGATAAAGGAAGCCATCACTGCAGTAATGAGGGAGGACATCCCAGATGGGTTTTCAAATGTTGTCATCTGGATAGAGCTTTGAAATAAAAGGCGATGATTACCTTATTGGGATTATACAAGAGGAATCGTAACAGTCAGAGGGAGATTGAGGAGCAGATACTTAGGCAAATAACAGAAAGGTGTGAGAGGAACAGGGTTATAGTTGAAGGGGACGCTAACATTAAATGGGATCACCTTATTGTGAAATGATTAGGTGGGTGGAATTTTTTAAGTGCATCCAGGAGATATTTTTGTGCAGGTAGTCCTACTAGAGATGAGACGGTGCTCAACCTAATTGAAGTCAAGTTGAAGTTTCAATTTGCGATCATTTCTGTAAGTTTCACATCCATTAGGAAAAGGGATAAAGATAGTGCAGAAGTTAACTGTCTAAATTGGGGGATAGGTTGATTTCAATCGCATTAAACAGTATTTAGCAAACATAGACTGGGAGTAGCCACTTGCAGATTAGTATACATTTGGAAAGTGGGAGCCTGTGAAAAATAGGATCAGTGTGTTTCTCTTGTGGGCAAGAGCAATAATAACCCTGGATGTCAAGGGATTTCAAGAGTTTGATAAAGAAAATGAAGAAAGCATACATCAGGTACAGCACATTAAAAACAGGAGAGGCCCTTCAAAAGTACAGAGAATCCTGAAGAAGGGCTTATGCCCGAATCGTCGATTCTCGTGTTCCCTGGATGCTGCCTGACCTGCTGCGCTGTTCCAGTAACACATTTTCAGCACGAAATACCTTTGGCAGATGAGATCAAGAACTGCCCCAAGGCTCTTTGGAAGTATATTAAGAGTAAGAGGATGACCAGGGAAAGAGTGGAAACTATTAGAGATCAATGTGGAGCCAGTGGATTTGGGTGATGTTTAAATGAATTCTTCTCCTCTGTACTCACCAAGGAGAAAGACATTGTAGCTGAGATTTCAATTGGGATAGTGAGGTTGTTCTGGAACATGTTAAGATTAATAAGGAAGAGGATTGGGATATTTTAGTGAGCATAAATCCCGAGGGCCTGATGAGATATCTCCTCGGCTGCAATGGAAGACAAGGGAGGAGAATCCTGGGTCTTTGGTGGAGATATTTAATACTTTGTTGGCCAGAGGTGGTGACTGGAGGATATTTAAAGTGGCACTTTTGTTCAAGAAGGGCAGCAGGGAAATGCCAGGTAACTACAGACCAGTGGAAGGGAAATTATCGGAAAAAAATCTAAAGGACAACATTAACCAATGCTTGGAAAGGCAGAGATTGATCAGTGATCGCCAGCAGGGATTTGTTCAAGGGAGATCCTGCCTGACTCAGTTAATTGAGTCTTTTGAAAAGCTGATTAAATATATTGATGAGGGTGGTGTAGTTAATGTAGTTTACATGGATTTCAGTCAGCTCTCTAACAAGATCCCACATGGAAGACATCCCACATCCCAAAAGGTAAAAGCCCATGGGAACCAAGAGAAGTTGAAAAACTGGATCCAAAATTGGCTTACAAATTGGAGGCAAAGGGTGATGCTGGTGGGTTGTTTTTGTAGTTCAAAGCCTGTTACCACCTGTTAGTGGTGTACCACAGGATTCAGTGATGGACCCTTGCTGTTTGTTATGTACATCAATGTCTTTGATGTGTGTTTAGAAGGTATAATTAGTGAGTTTGCAGATGACATGATGATGTTGTTGACTGTGAAGAGGATGGTCTCAGGCTACATGCTGATACTGATGAGCTGGTAAATTGGGCAGAACTATGGCAGATAGAATTTCATCCCGGCAAGTGTGGGGCGATACATTTTGGAAGGTCTAATAAGGGAAGGATATACACCATATAAGGTAGGTCATAGAGTCATAGTACAGAAACAGACCCTTCGGCCCAACTTGTCCATGCCGACCAGGTATCCCCTAACCTAATCTAGTCCCATTTGCCAGCACTTAGCCCATATCCATCTAACCCTTCCTATTCATATACCCATCCAGATGCCTTTTAAATGTTGTAATTGTACTAGCCCCCACTACGTCGTCTGGCAGTTCACTCCATACATGGACCACCTTCTGCATGAAAAGGTTGTCCCTTGGGTCCTTTTTATATCTTTCCCTCTCACCCTAAACCTATGCCAGCTAATTCTGGACTCCCCCACCCCAAGAAAAAGACTTTGTCTAGTTACCCTATCTATGTCCCTCAGCTTCCAACATTCTAGGGAAAACAGCCCCAGCCTATTCAGCCTCTCGCAATAGCTCAAATCCTCCAGCCCTAGCAAATTCCTTGTAGAGTGAATCTTATCTGAACGCTTTCAAATCTCACAACATCCTTCCAATAGGACGGAGACCAAAATTGCACACAATATTCCAAAAATGGCCTAAACAATGTCCTGTAGAGGCGCAACATGACTTCCCAACTCCTATTCTCAAAATGCTCTGACCAATTGTGGGCGGCATGGTGGCACAGTGGTTAGCACTGCTGCCTCACAGTGCCAGAGACCCAGGTTCAATTCCCGCCTCAGGCGACTGACTGTGTGGAGTTTGCACATTCTCTCTTCACTATCCTATCTCCCCGCGACTCCACTTTCAAGGAGCTATGAACCTGCACCCCAAGGTCTCTTTGTTCAGCAACACTCCCTAGGACCTTACCATTAAGTTTGTAAGTCCTGATCTGATTTGCTTTTCCAAAATGTAGCACCTCACATTTATCAAAATTAAACTCCACCTGCCACTCCTCAGCCCATTGCCCCATCCTTTGGCAGTACTGAGGAATAAAGGGATCTTGGTGTAGAAGTCCCTGAAGATGACAACACAGGTCAACAGAATGGTGGAAAAGGCACACAGAATGCTTGCCGGAGAGGGTAGTGGAGGCAAGTACTCTTGCAAATTTAAGAATCATCTGGATGAGCACTTAAAATGCTAGGGCACAGTAGGCTATAGAGTAATTCCATGTAAATGGGATTAGTGTACTTTTGTGTTTATTGATTGGAATAGACATGGTGGGCCAAGGGCCCTGTTCCTCTGCTGTATGACTCTACAACTATATACAGTGGAGCTGCTAAAAATAAACTCATGAAACTGGCATTTGGCCCTCCTGTCTGAGAAGGATCTGTGCTCAGATGAAGAAGATGCTGAACGAGACCTTTTCGTAATCTCATTGATTAACCAGACCACATCCCCCGGCAATCACTCTATAGTTCCTGATGTTTATGATTTGAAATATGTCACTCCAGCCAATTCGGAATGTCTGACAATAGTGACACATATACTCAATAACATACAATTCCCTCTCATCTGTGTTGTTGCCTGGGAGTTGCATTCACCTTTGCTTCTGCCAATCCTGTGGATTTCTGTTACCTCAATCCAGATCTTTCACGTTCAACAGAGTTCAAGCTTTGATTTGGGAAAACAACTTCAGCATTCTTTATCCAAGGCCTAAAGATAAATAATCTTAGTCCTGTCTTGTCAGGCCCAGTTGGAAAATAAGGATCTTCTTGATGTCTGCATTAAGAAACACATCTTTCTGACTGCTATTCCACACTGTGTGTGTGTGTGTGTGTGTGTTTATCTCAGTGCAAAATTCGCTACAAGCACGAATAAAAAATGAACACAAATTATTGTGATTAACCTTATTAAGACAAAAACTATAAAAATTAAGGTGTTTAAAATATCTGTTAAGTTTGACAAAATGATCCAGTCAGTGTTTACAATCAGAAGATAACGTACCATTCTTTTATAAAGCTGCTTTCATTGGTCGCAAATAATTTTTTTCAATATTTTCTTTAGAAAACCTTGTCAAATATATAACAACCGGAAGAAGACAACTTCTAGCTGAGAGTTTGCATTAGCTTGTGTCTGTTTTAATCTGTGCAAATTTAACTGGAATCGAAATTGGCATTTTAGTTGTCAGTTACATGAAGTGTAAAATTGACTGTAATTGAAATTGGTATTTTAAGTGTAAGTTACATCGAGTGTAAGTTGAACATTTGTGATCTTTGATACTGGTTTATTAAACATAAGCCAGGAAGCTGGTACCAATGTCAGAAGTGACCGCAGCCCCAGATGAAATAGTGGAAGTGGTGAGTTCCTGCTGATTGTACCTGTTTGAGGTGACTCTTCATATTACAGTTGAGTATTTTGGGTATTCATGCACCAAGAGTCAGTCATATTCATGACCAACATTTTTTTTCAGCAAACTACAGGCTGACAGATATTAGTTTATTTCAGTTATGCTACATGAACAGGAGAAATAGTTAACCATTTAAATATTCTGAGACAGTACCTTGTAAGTCCATGACCACTTCCATCTCGATGGACAAGGGCAGCAGATTCATGGAAACAACACAACCTGCAGGTTCTCCTTCAAGCCACTCACCATCCAGACTTGGAAATATCCTTTCACTGTCACTGGGTCAGAATCATAGAATTCCCTTCTGAACAACATTGTGCAGCTACCGACAGCACATGGACTGCAGCAGTTCATGCAGCAGCTTACCGACAGCTTCTGAAGGGCAACTAAGATAGGCAGTAAATGCTGACCCAGCCAGCAGTGCCCATGTACCATGAGTGAATAAAACAAGATAGCATAGTCATAAAGACATTATTATTTTCAACAATATTTTATACAATTTCTACTTTGATTTTTAAAATTTATGATAAGAGTTTAAAACTTTCTATCCCTCACATCTGTTAAATGCACCTCAAGGAGGTAGAGAGCAAGGGACAGGGAGAGGATGAAGGACAAAGGAAAGGGCGGAAACAGGATGAGCTCAGAGGAAGAAAGGAACCAAGTTAGGTCAGAGAAGAAGGCAAGATATAAAAGGGTGGAGGAGAGGTACAGAGGAGTCTAAATTGCTCCTATTCCCTATGACCCTCTCCCTCCAGTGTCCGTCCCACCTCTGCCTCTCCTTCCTGCGCATATGCTGATTCCCACCACTGCACGTCAATGCAGCCATGGATGCTGTTGGATTTCCTCTTCTGATTTGCTGTCAAACACATCCAAAGATACTTATCCCACACTGACGTTGTCAGTTTCAAAGCCTCAGAAGATGAAGAATGCTATTTTTCAACGACCTGATGAAGAAGCAGCGCTCCGTAAACTAGTGTTTCCAAATAAATCTGTTGTACTATAACCCGGTGTTGTGTGATTTTTAATCTATTCTCACGTTAGAAATCTCTTGTCAAACATTTTCCAGACGAACTGAGACAGTAGCTGCAATAAGTGAGGTTTTATTCAGATGGGACAGTGACAAGTTTAAATCTCAACCTGATCTGCTGCTCAAAGTCACCTCCATTTCCCGGTCAGTTTCCCAAGTTTCAGGAAACTCATGTTGCTCCAGAAATATTTGGATTGACTGTGAGAGACGTCAATCAGAGAGCCCACCCACTCTGCCCATTGTCTCCTCTTCCTCTTCCAGAGCTGGTTCACTTCCTATAGGGACTGAAAACCAAGTGAGGAGATGGTGAGTGAAGGAGCAGCTTTTATACAAATTGTATCCCGTAATATCCACACCAATCTTCAGGCAGTCTGACTATCCTGTGGGCAGTCAGGGGTGGAAATGTCCCTTATGCTGTGTGAGAAGATCCAGCTGAGAGAGCTGTTTACTCGGTGCTTTGTGCTGAACTGTGTGACTGGAGCTGTGTGTTGGATATTGAGTGTGTTTATTGGAAGCATTTCCCTCTGATTTCCAGGCTGGCCTTTGTTGGTGGTCCATTCATGAATATAAGCAGGTGAGGTGTCATAACCTGGGAGGTGCAGAGTGAGGATTGTTACTGATTTTCTTTTTTTTTGAGTTCTGTGTTGTGTTGAGAGCTGGTTATTTTTCTGTGGACTGTGAATAGTCAGTTCTCTGTTGTAATCTGAATGCCTTTTCAAATCTCTCCATAACAACTGACCACACTGTCTCATACTATATAAATGCAAGGTTGTGCATTTATATAGAGCCTTTCATGACCAATATATGTCCTAAAGTACTCTGAAACTAATCCACTTAACACTTTCATTTCAACTGCCATACCTGGACACCCATTTATTATAATGTGTTTGCCTTATTTTGCAACTTTACTTGAAGGCCGTGAACTTTCCCAAAAGCCTGGGCTTTGATTTGATAATTTTGCATGGTGCTGTGGATGATAGCTGAATTTGGGATGTGCAGTCTGAGCAAATGCAATATATCTAATTTCCCAAGATAAATCAGAACTATTCATTCAGGCACACTGAAGCAACATTTTCCTTCACTTCGAGCTCTTTGTACCCAGTGTGTTTTCATCACGTAATTTTGAACCCGAGGGTGCATCTCCATTGAATGATGATTTCTCCAATTTTTTTTAAACTCAACAGATACTGTAAGGGTATAAGCAGTCTTCACCAGCATGACACAACCTCATAGTGGATTGTGAACTTATTTTATCCTCCACCCGTCAACTGTCTTTTCCATTGCCCTCACAGTGCCTGGGAAGTTGAAGGGGTGGGGAGGGAAAAGAAAGGAGTCATGCTGTCTGTTCCTGGACACCACACAGAGACGGACACACACACACCAAACCCCCTTCCGTTCCCCATCTCAGGGGAGGGAGTTCATGGAAATCATGTTTCCTTTTCCTGTTTTACAGAAGCATTACACTGTACTGCACCAGAGAATACAGAGAGGATAGCCACTGAAGATAGATCCTGATCATCACCCAAGGAACAACTGCACAACTGTGGGAAGACATCCAGTCCTTTCAATCATTGCTCAACACAGAGAAGGTTGGGCAGTTAAACCTTCATCTGGAAATCAGTTGAGTCAGGGGTATTCTAACATCTCATCAGATCTGAAACTGGTCAGGGGTGAAGGTTCGGCTATAGGTGATCAGTCAGGGTGAGGCTGGGAAGAAGTGTGAGTGGCTCCAAGTGTGGTGAGAGCTTCAATCATTCATCGAGCCTCATGAACCAGTGACTCACTCCTCCAGGGAAATGTCTGCTCAAGTGTGACTCCATTGGCTCACAGATCTCAAGGTACATTTGTTGTATAACCATTAGCGGAAAGGTAGCTTCATGGCAGAGAAACCCTTCAAGTGTAAAATGTGCAACAAGTCATTCTCACGCTCATCCCAATTTTGCCTGCACCAACGCAGTCACACAGGGGAGAAACCATTCACGTGCAAAACGTGCAACAAATCATTCTCACAGTCATCGAACCTCCGTGCACACCAACGCATCCACACAGGGGAGAAACCATTCACGTGCAAGGTGTGTGACAAGTCGTTCTCACATTTTTCAAACCTCCGTGACCATCAGCGCATTCATACAGAGGAGAAACCATTCACATGTGACGTGTGTGATCGATCCTTCAAACAGTTATCGAACCTCCTGGTCCATCAGACAATCCACACAGGGGATAAACCCTTCAAGTGTGAGGTGTGTAATAAAGCTTTTGCAACGTCCACAAAGCTCCTGTCACATCAGAGTAATCACACGGGGGAGAAACCATTCAAGTGCGATGTTTGTCAAATGTCATTCACCCAATCCTCCGATCTCCTGAGACATCAGAGGATTCACAGAGGAGAGAAACCCTTCAAATGTGAGGTGTGCAACCGAGCCTTCACACAGTCATCAAACCTCCGCACACATCAGCGTATTCACACGGGGGAGAAACCGTTCAAGTGTGAGGTGTGCAACAAATCATTCTCATGCTCATATGACTTTCGTGTTCACCAACGAATTCACACCCGGGAGAAGTTATTCACCTGTGCGGTGTGTGAGAAGTCATTCTTGCGGTCATCAACCCTTCGTGAACACCAACGCCTTCACACTGGGGAGAAACCATTCACATGTGAGGTGTGTAATAAGGACTTTGCACAGCAGTCAGGCTTGTTAAATCATCGGCGTATTCACACTGGGAAAAAACCTTTCAAACGTAAAGTATGTGATTGATTCTTCACTCGTGAAACAGTAACACATCCACACATCCAAGGGAGAAGACATACAGATCTGAGGTGTACAATGCAGGCTTTGGTCAAACATCAGGCCTGGTGAATCTCCCAAAGTTCTGCAAAGGAACTATTCACATGTGAACTGTGTGACAAAGCCTTCACTAAGTCATCAAAGCTGATGGTCTATCCAGTGTTCTTCACAAGGAAAACCCTGCTGGTGTGAGATTTAAAATAAAATCCTCCCAAAGTCTTCAAAACCTCCTTGCAACCAGTGGGTTCAAGCAGAGGAAAAGCCATTCACGCGTCAGCTGTTTCTAGGCTTATGCACAAACCTTATCAGTGTGAGTTCTATATTAAAACCTTCATAATATTGTTGAACCTCCTGGAACATCAGCAAACCTACATCTGAGACAAGCCCTTCCAGCATGATATGTCTTTGGATTGTTTCACCAAACCTTGTTGTGTTGTCATACAATGATGTCTCTGCTTGGACCTGCAGCCAGGTCTGTCTCAAACTGCTCCCACCATCAGACCAATCATTTCAACAGGACTAATTTAACTTTTGACCAGGTCTCCAAACATTACTAGAAGAAGACATCAATGTGTATAGAAACGCCTGCATAAACTCAAGTGTTTTTTCAAGTATGAAGTTTGAGTCCAGATTTCACCCAAATCTCTGCTTTCCGAAAGCAACAATTGGACCATAGTGGTGGGAAACCATTTGGGAGACGATTGGTGCAGCTATTGTAATCAAAACTTTACACAGCTATCGGACCTCCTGCAGTATCAATGAGTAGAGACCGGAGAGAATCCCTTCCAGTGTGTCTGTGTCAGTATTGTTTCACCCATTCTTTGTCTCTTACCTCTCCCACCATCAGGCCAATTATTTCAAGAGGACCAATTTTACTTTTCACCTAATGGCAAAACATCATCTAAAGCAGACATCAGTGTGTATAGAAGCTTCAATATAAACTCAGCATTCATTCAGTGCAGTGTCAGGTACAAGTCACTCACTGATTCTCACTCTGACCAAGAAGGCAATCAGATACTCTGTGGTTAGAAAGGCTTCAGCCTCAGATCTATCAGCACAAGCGCCCGTGGGAGGAGCCATTTCCTGGGGTAGTAATGGAGGTAGTTCAATTAGCCTCAGTGTCTCTGGTCTATGGAGGAGGAGAATTAGACAGGAATCCCATTCCTCATCAGTGAGCCCAACTGGGAAGTCAGGGGAGAGCGGGATGTATCTCGGCTGTGACAGTCTCCATTTTTTCACAGCATTCACTGTTTGCCTCTCCACATACTGAATGGTGACTCGACCAGAGCACTAGAGGCCAATCAATGTCCACAGTCTGTCCTCCAGGCCAGTACCTGGAGGAGGGAATCAGTTAGCACAGTTCGCTGGATGGCAATTTGCGATGCAGAGTGATGCCAACAGCATGGATTCAATTCCAACGCTGGCTGAGGTTATCGTTAAGGGACAATCCTTCTAAACATCTTCTCCTCTCCCAAAGTATAGTGACCCTCAGGTTAAACCACCACCAGTCCCCTCTCTCTCTCTCTCACTCTCATGAGAGCCTCCCTTTAACCTTGTGGTTTGGAGAGTATGTGATGTGACAACAGCTAGCATTCACATAGCATCTTAATATATCTAATTATCTGACAGTGTTTCATCGAGATGAATCACATAAAAATTAACACCAAGAGAGAAAAGGGGGGATGACCTTCAAATACAATCAAAGAGGTTGAATTTAAAGAGAATCCTAAATTTAGACAGCGATCCTCCCACTTCCTCCAAACCAAAGGGGTAGCCATGGGCACCCGTATGAGCCCCAGCTATGCCTGTCTCTTTGTTGGCTACGTAGAACAGTCCATCTTCCGTAGTTACACTGGCACCACTCCTCACCTCTTCCTCCCCGACATTGATGACTGCATCGGCGCCACATCGTGCTCCCACGAGGAGTTTGAGCAATTCATCAACTTCACCAACATATTCCACCCCGACCTTAAATTCAACTGGACCATCTCTGACACCTCCCTCCCCTTCCTGGACCTCTCCATCTGCATTAATGATGACCGACTTGACACTGACATTTTTTACAAACCCATCGACTCCCACAGCTACCTGGATTACACCTCTTCCCACTCTACCTCCTGCAAAAATGCCATCCCGTATTCCCAGTTCCTCCGCCTCTGCCATATCTGCTCCCAGGAGGACCAGTTCCACCCCAGAACACACCAGTTGGCTTCCTTCTTTAGAGACTGCAATTTCCCTTCCCACATGGTTAAAGATGCCCTCCAACGCATCTCGTCCACATCCAGCCTCTCCGTCCTCAAACCCCACCCCTCCAACCGTAACAAGGACAGAAGCCCCCTGGTGCTCACCTTCCATCCTACCAACCTTCGCATAAAAAACATCATTCAACGACATTTCCGCCACCTCCAAACGGACCCCACCACCAGGGATATATTTCCCTCCCCACTCATTTCGGCTTTCCGCAAAGACTGTTCCCTCTGTAACTACCTGGTCAAGTCCAATCCCACCCCAACAACCCACCCTCCCATCCTGGCTCCCTCCCCAGCCACCATAGGAATTGCAAAACCTGCGCCCACACCTCCTCCCTCACCTCCATCCAAGGCAACAAAGGAGCCTTCCACATCCATCAAAGTTTTCCCTGCACATCCACCAACATCATTTATTGTATCCATTGCTCCCGGTGTGGTCTCCTCTACATTGGGGAGACTGGACACCTCCTAGCAGAGCACTTTAGGGAACATGTCCGCGACACCCGCACCAATCAACCACACCGCCCCGTGGCCAAATTTAGACTCCCCACCCCAACCCTGCCGAGGACATGCAGGTCCTGGGCCTCCTCCACCGCCGCTCCCCCACCACCCGATGCCTGGAAGAAGAACGCCTCATCTTCCGCCTCGGAAAACTTCAAACCCATGGCATCAATGTGGATTTCAACAGTTTCCTCATTTCCCCTTCCCCCACATCACCCCAGCTCCAACCTTCCAGCTCAGCACCGCCCTCATGACCTGTCCTACCTGCCTATCTTCCTTTCCACCTATCCACTCCACCCTCCTCTCTGACCTATCACCTTCACACGACTCCCATTCACGACCTATCACCTTCACCCCACCCCCATTCACCTATTGTACTCTGTGCTTCTTTCTCTCCACCCCCACCCCCCTCTCATATATCTCTCCACTCTGATGAAGGGCTTTTGCCCAAAATGTCGATTTCCTGCTCCTGGATGCTGCCTGACCTGTGCTTTTCCAGCACCATTCTAATCTAGTCTCTGGTTTCCAGCATCTGCAGTCCTTGTTTTTACCTGGAGATAAATTTATGCAGAGAGGTGTAAAGAGGGTATTCTAAATGTTTCTTAAAACTCAAGTTTTGTCTGTTTCAAGGACTGTTAACACAGGATGTTACTCTGCGATACACATTAAAGCCTCTTGAGATATTAGAATAATCGTACAGGAGAGGACCATTTCCGAGTGTGTTGTGTGTGACAGACTCATTGTATTTTGTAGAGTACCACATCCCAGTCTTCTCCCAGAGCACAAATGTTGTTTTTGGATAGTCTAATTCCTTTCAATTGAAGCTACTTCTATTTCACTGTTAGTCAATAGGCTCCACACCTGAATTAGTCCCTGCATGAAAATTACCTTTCTTCACCTCTCTCATGCTTCTTTCTCCAATTCTTTTCAATCCATGCCCTCTCACTCCAAATCCTTTAATGAGTAGGAACATTTTCTACCCATTTTCTTTGTCCAGCCCCCTCATGAGTTTGAAATCTCTATCAAACCCCTATACAACCTCTCTTCCTTAAGGAAATCATTCCCAATTTTTCCAATCTTTTCTGTGACGTCCCTCACATTTTTCTTAAAGTGTGATGTCCAGAACTAGGTGCAGTCATCCAGTAGAGGCTGAACCAATGTTTTATGGAGCTTGACCATATAATTTCTTGTTTTTGTATTCAATGTCCATGGTGGTAAAGCCCAGAATATCCTATGCTTTATTCGCCACTTTCTCAGCTTGTCTTTGCAACTTAATGATTACGCTCATATAAATCCAGGTCCTTCTGCTCCTACTCCTCCTTTAAAATTGTACCTTTATTTTTAATTGAGTGTCTGAGATCATCCAACCAAATAAATCATTTCATACTTCTGTGCACTAAATTGCTGCACTTCATAATTCTTACTCTCAATTGCTCATTGTCCTTTTCCAGCCTAACCCTCATTATACAAGGTCACTGTCTCCTAACGGTTCCACCACTGACAGTTTCAGCTGTTGAGTAACATCCTTGACCCTGGCATCACTCTGGATTCACATCGCCAGCTGCTAAAATATCTATCTATTCCCAGAACTAACAAGCTTCTTATCACAAACAAAAATGGGAATTGCTGGTGAATCTCAGCAGGTCTGGCAGCACCTAGTTAGCATTTCAGGTCCAGTGACTCTTCTTCAGAACTGATGCCAGCAAAGAAATGGCGGGTGTGTACACTGAAGGCAGAGTCAGGGATAGGTGGGACGGTGTGATGGTGGTGGTGATGCAGGCATATGCAGTAGATGCAGACAGACCCCACAGTGGGAGAGAGAAATAGTTAGGCAAACAAACAGATGGATAAACATAATGCATGAAAGGAAGGAAAGCTGACAATAGGGACCATTAGGAGGGAAAGATGGGTTGGCTGTGCTAAACATAGACCATGTCAGAGACAAGGACAAAGTGAGGTCTGCAGATGCTGGAGATCAAAGTCAAAACGTGTGGTGCTGGAAAAGCACAGCAGATCAGGCAGCATCTGAGGAGTTTTTCCAGCACCACACTTTTTGACACATGTCAATGACAAGTTCCAATATGTCAAGAACGGGCAGAAACTGTGGGTTTGACCAGGCAGTTCTGTTCAGTGAATTTTGAGAAGAAGCTTTCTATCACAATTGCTGTATTTTCTGTGCACCTCCTTGTACTGCTGAGCTAACTGTGGTGCCATGGACTCCCCAGATCACCCATCTCTTTAACCAGGACTCAGGCTCAATACTGAAAATGTGTTGCTGGAAAAGCGCAACAGGTCAGGCAGCATCCAAGGAACAGGAGAATCGAAGTTTCGGGCATAAACCCTTCTTCAGGATTCCTGAAGAAGGGCTTATGCCCAAAACGTCGATTCTCCTGTTCCTTGGATGCTGCCTGACCTGCTGCGCTTTTCCAGCAACACATTTTCAGCTCTGATCTCCAGCATCTGCAGTCCTCACTTTCTCCTCAGGCTCAATACTATTTGGAGAGTGAGATTCTGGGATCCTGCACTACCTGCCTTCCTGACACACTTTGACCCACTCCCGAACAGTCCAGCTCCAGTTTTAAAACTGGAGCCCCTTGAGCTTGTAAAGTGAGTCCTGCTCTCAGGAGTGAGTAAGGTGTAGACTCACACCCTGCTTTAGTTGGAAATGTTAATTAGAGACAGAGGATCTCCAGCCAATGGGTGTGTGACTAATGTTTGTACTGTCCTGTCTGGGAGGACAACTATCCTGAGTATGGTGAGGAAGGGGGTGGTGAGTCTCTACAGCCCGAAGTTCCCTTAGATCATCAAACCTCGATGTATTAATGGTGTGATATCTTCACCTTAGACTCTTCCAAAATTCATTCGTGTTCCAGGAATGAGCTTGAGTCATTTTCAAATGTGTTATTATGTTGGTTGATTCAAAGTTTGGTGTAACTTGGTATTGTTTGTCTGTTCAATCAGTATTCTGCACAGATTTTTAACTTAGAATAAACTCACTTTCATCTTAACCCAAACTAGATGATTTGTCAACACGGTGTGTTCCTATTCACTGAAACATTCAGGATCCTACAGTAAAGAGATCTGGACATGATCTATTCATCAGTTCAATGTGGACTGAGATATTTCCCCCACAGGGGGCTTATAATTTCCAGTTCACAGGAATCAATTTCAATAAAGAAAGAATAATTTACATCAACTTTACAATCTCAGGACTTTGAAAAGCTTTCCATAGTTAATCAACTGTATCATTAAAGGTGATGCAAATGTTTGATTTCATAAATCAGACATTGCTGCAAACATGTGCCAGCATCAGT
The DNA here is from genome assembly GCF_004010195.1 of Chiloscyllium plagiosum. Taxonomy (NCBI): domain Eukaryota; kingdom Metazoa; phylum Chordata; class Chondrichthyes; order Orectolobiformes; family Hemiscylliidae; genus Chiloscyllium; species Chiloscyllium plagiosum. The sequence goes on along the minus strand of NC_057746.1, from coordinate 4,367,956 downwards.
CCTCAGATCACTGGAAGTTTTTTTATTAATTCAAGGATTGTGGGTGTTATTGCCTGAGCCAGAATTTATTGCCCATCCCTCTGTGCCCTTCAGGAGGTGGAGGTGATTTTCATTCATGAACTGGTACAACCCATTTTGCTTTGGAACAGTGATAATTCCATTGGGCTGAGAGTTCCAGTATTTTGACCCAGCGACACTGAAAGAATGGTAACATATTTCCAAGTTATGATGTTGAGTGGTTTGGAGGGGAAATTTCTGTTGGTGATGTGGCCTTGTCCTAGTTCGTAGTGATCATGTGTTTGGATATTGCTATTTAAGAAGCACTGGTGAATTTTTAGAGAGTATCTTGTAGACAGAATACACTGCTGCTACTAAACATTGGTCGTGGAAGGAGCGAATGTTTGTGAATGTTGTGTCAATCAAACAGGCTGTTTTGTCTTGGTTAATGTCAAAGTTGTGAATTATTTTATCTGTACACATCCATGTAAGTGGACAGTATTCCATCACACACCTTCCTCATGTCTTGCCAATGGCTTGCAGGAGCAACATTCCCTCTAAACTATGTGCATGCTGGCACATCTGCTCCAAAGTTCTGTGCATGGCAATTGGTATCACCGTGACAATTGCAGCATTGACTCTCAATTCAGGGCATCATTTCCATGCATGGACCTTCGAGACTCACACAACCGAAACAAAGATTAGAAGGAATGTGAGATAGGAGGAGTTACTTGCTACAGGATTCCTAGACTTTGACTCTTGTCGCCATAGTATCATTTGGTCAATGATGTTGCCAGGATGTTGATAGTGGGTAATCGAGTAATAGTTACACCGCTGAACATAAAGCAGCAATGACCCAGTTCTCTTACGGTTAAATAAGACAAAGAATTGCAGATGCAGGATATTTGCAACAAACAAAAAAAAAACAGAAAGTGCTGTAGAAATTCAGCATGTCTGACAGCATGTCATATTTAGATCCATTCACATACTTCATGATTTTAACCCATAAATTCTTCATTTTCAAATGCTTGCAAACTCATCTTTAATATTCTTATAAACTTGAGTTCCAGCACCCCTTCAAATCTGAAACATTTCAGATCCTGATAACTCTCTATGCACCCAGATGCTGGTGAACATTACAATGGGGTGTATTGAAAGATGTGATGCTATTGCCTGAGCTCCCATTGAGCTTCATTGGAATTGTGTAGAAGGCTGAGATCAGAATGGATGTAAGCAGACAATTAAAGTGACAAGGCTGCAGTATGAGTGCTGCTTGCTTAGATGAAAGTGCTTTAGAGTTGGGTGAAAACAGGGAGATGAGACATGGAGAAGGTGAAGCTGAAAGACTGAGTGTGATGCTTAGTCTCAGTCCGGGTCAGCCAGAAAGTGACGTAGTCCCAGTGGTAAGTGATTGTCTTCAGAGAATTTTCTTACAGTTTTTAAAAAAAATATATCAGCTTCAATAAAGGTGGGGACTTGTAATAGAAGTGTTGGAAAAGAAAGAAAGTACCTAGCTTAATTAAATTATTTTGAACCAGCGTAATCGAGAGACAACCCATTACAGAAGATCCCAGAGCCGTGATGTGCTCATCTTGCAAAATGTGGGAAATGAGGGACACTTCCAGACAAAGCAAAAGGCAAAGGAAGGAAGTTCAGGAGTGCCCAGTGGTCATCCCCATTTCAAACAGACACGCTACTTTGGATACTGTTGACAGGGATGACCGGATAGAAGTATATAAAATAAGGTAGATAGCCCACAGCTTTTCCCAATGATAGGGAAATCTAAAACTAGAGGGCAGAACTTTCAGGTGAGGGGGACAGATACAAAGGGTCCAGAGGGGCACTTTTTTCACAAACAGGATGGTGAGTGTCAGCAAGGGGTTGCAAGAGGTTGCGGTGGAGGCCAGAACAATATTGCACTTAGGAAGCATTTGGACAGGTACATGGATGGGATAAGTGTGGAGTGATGTGGACCAAACACAGACAAATGGGAGTGATTACTTGGGAAAACTGGGCAATACGGACAAGTTGGACCAAATGGCCTGGCTCCATGCTTTCGGACTGTCTGTGAAGAAAAAGACATAAATATTTCAAGTCCAGTGATTCTTCTTCAGAACTCAAGGAAGCACAATTCAGGGTTGAAACAATTCCATCAGCTGCCTCTGCCACTTCTCTCTCTTCTTTCCTACCAGGACAAATTTCCACTAATACCTCCCCAAGCCTGAGCCATCTTTCTTTAGTTTCTCTCCTATATCCCTTCATGCTGTCTCTGAGCTAATTTTATCCATGAAACCCACTTTCTGTTCCCTCAACTTTAGCCTCAATGACGTGGTGACCATCCACTTCCATTCCTGCTCCCCGTATTCGCTGATCTTGTTCATGGTTCTCTTTCTATAATATTGACCCTCTCCCCCAAGACTCTGTGTTCTCATCAGCTTACCGTTCAAAAAACCAACCCATAAACCCGCCACCTTTGCAAAATATTATCCCTCTGCAACCTCACTTTCATCTCCAAAGTCCTTGGATATGTTGTTGCCTCCGAAATATGGATGAGACACAGGGCCAGGTCAGTGGTAGGAAGTCAGGAAGGTGCAGCCCCATGCGAGGATGAGAGGCCAACAGAGACGGCTGATGATGAGAGGGACTACGCCCTAAGTCACCTGGTGACCATCAATCTCTGAGTCACAGTCACTCTCCAAGCACAGGTTATGTTCCAAGCACAGACTCAATCACTGAGCTGTCCTTCCTGTGTGTCTCTCATGCCCACATCCAGCCAGTGTCCTCTGTCCCCTCTGTCCTTTCATCCTGTATGCCTCCTTCGGCAGTGTCTCTCTCCTCTGCCCCTCACCATTATGTAGTTCCCTCTCTGCTGTGTCCCTCTGTCATACTGATTCTACCACTTCACATAATGGCGATCTTGGATGCTTCAGACCATCCTATTCTGATCTGCTGTCAAACACATCTCACCCTGCATATCCCACACTGACGTTATCAGTTTGAAAGCCTCTGAGGATAAGAATGCTATTCCCAACCTCGAAATCTCTGTCAAGCATTTCCCAGGGGAACTGAGACAGCAGCTGTAATAAGTGAAGTTTTATTCAGATGGGACAATGACAAGTTTAAATCCCCACCTGATCTGCTGCTCAAAGTCACCTCCATTTCCCCCGTCAGTTTCCCATGTTTCGGGAAACTCATGTTGCCCCAGAAATATTTGGATTGACTGTGAGAGACGTCAATCAGAGAGTCCACCAACTCTGCCCATTGTCTCCTCTTCCTCTTCCAGAGCTGGTTCACTTCCTATAGGGACTGAAAACCAAGTGAGGAGATGGTGAGTGAAGGAGCAGCTTTTATACAAATTGTATCCCATAATATCCACACCAATCTTCAGGCAGTCTGACTATCCTGTGGGCAGTCAGGGGTGGAAATGTCCCTTATGCTGTTTGAGGAGATCTAGCTGAGAGAGCTGTTTACTCGGTGCTTTGTGCTGAACTGTGTGACTGGAGCTGTGTGTTGGATATTGAGTGTGTTTATTGGAAGCATTTCCCTCTGATTTCCAGGCTGAGTTTTGTTGATGGCTCATTCCTAAATCTGAGAAGGTGAGATGTCATTGTCTGGGAAATGCAGAGTATCTGAGTATTCTTACTGATTTCCTTTTGTTGAGTTGTGTGTTGGGAGCTAGTTATTATCCCGTGGACAGTGACTGGTCAGTTCTCTTTGTGTATTGGGAGCTGAATGTGACCTGTCTTTCCAATCACTCCAAGATCTCTCACCACACTATCTCTGTGACCTCCACAGAAGTGAAAATTACACCAACTTGTATACAGAACCTTTTATGACCGCCAGACAACATCAAGGTCATTTCAGCCTTTTGAAGTGCTTTTGAAACATGGTCACAGCAAGCTCCCACAAAACTCTGCCGCTTGTGACTCCTGAAGATGGGGAATCTGTCAAGGAACCTCATGTCCCTTTGTTGCACCATTCTTCCACATACCTGCAACTTGTCTGCAATCACTCATTGATCTCAGCCATCTGACTAGATCCTGGTCATCTCTTCTTTCTTCTGTCTTCTGTACTCTGCTTTGTCTGCATGACAGCATTGTGTGCATGATCAAATAGAGTCATAGAATCATAGAGATGTACAGCATGAAACAGGCCCTTCGGCCCAACTGGTCCATGCCGACCAGATATCCCAACCCAATTTAATCCAACCTGCCAGCACTTGGCCCATACCTCTCCAAACCCTTCCTATTCATATGCCCATCCAAATGCCTTTTAGATGTTGCAATTGTACCAGCTTCCACCACTTTCTCTGGCAGCTTATTCCATACACGTACCACCCTCTGTGTGTAAAAGTTGCCCCTTAGGTCTCTTTTATCTTTCCCCTCTCACCCTAAACCAATGCCCTCCAGTTTTGGACACCCCGATGCCAGAGAAAAGATTTTGCCTATTTACCCTATCCATGCCCCTCATAATTTTGTAAACCTCTATAAGGTCACCCCCATTGTGTGCATGATCAAATAGAGTCATAGAATCATAGAGATGTACAGCATGAAACAGGCCCTTCGGCCCAACTGGTCCATGCCGACCAGATATCCCAACCCAATTTAATCCAACCTGCCAGCACTTGGCCCATACCTCTCCAAACCCTTCCTATTCATATGCCCATCCAAATGCCTTTTAGATGTTGCAATTGTACCAGCTTCCACCACTTTCTCTGGCAGCTTATTCCATACACGTACCACCCTCTGTGTGTAAAAGTTGCCCCTTAGGTCTCTTTTATCTTTCCCCTCTCACCCTAAACCAATGCCCTCCAGTTTTGGACACCCCGATGCCAGAAGAAAAGATTTGCCTATTTACCCTATCCATGCCCCTCATAATTTTGTAAACCTCTATAAGGTCACCCCTCAGTCTCTGACATTCCAGGGAAAACAGCCCCAGCCTGTTCAGCCTCTCCCTATAGCTCAAATCTTCCAACCCTGGCAACATCCTTGTAAACCTTTTCTGAACCCTTTCAAGTTTCACAACAGCATTCCGATAGGAAGAAGACAGGATTGCACGCAATATTCCAACAGTGGCCTAATCAATGACCTGTACAGCCACAACATCACCTCCTGACTGCTGTACTCAATACTCTGACCAATAAAGGAAAGCATATCGAACCTGCATTCCAAGGTCTCTTTGTTCAACAATACTCCCTATGACCTGACCATTAAGTGTATAAGTTCTGCTAAGATTTGCTTTCCCAAAATGCAGCACCTCACCTTTATATGAATTAAACTCCATCTGCCACCTCTAGCCCATTGGCCCATCTGGTCCAGATCCTGTTGTAATCTGAGGTAATCCTCTTCGCTGTCCACTACACCTCCATTTTTGGCGTCATCTGCAAACTTACTAACTGTACCTCTTATGCTCGCATCCAACTCATGTATGTAATGGACAAAAAGTAGAGGACCCAGCACTGATGCTTGTGGCACTCCACTGGTCACAGGCCTACAGTCTGAAAATCAACCCTCTACCACCACCCTCTGTCCTCTACCATTGAGCCAGTTCTGTATCCAAATGGCTAGTTCTCCCTATATTCTGTGAGCTCTCACCTTGCTAATCAGTCTCCCATGGGGAACCTTGTCGAACGCCTTACTGAAGTCCATATAGATCACATCTACTGCTCTGCCCTCATCAATCCTCTTTGTTTCTTCCTCAAAAAACTCAATCAAGTTTGTGAGACATGATTTCCATGCACAAGGCCATTTTGACTATCCCTAATCAGTCCTTGCTTTCCAAATACATGTACATCCTGTCCCTCAGGATTCCCTCCAACAACTTGCCCACCACCGAAGTCAGGCTCACTAGTCTGTAGTTCCCTGGCTTGTCCTTACCGCCCTTCTGAAACAGTGGCACCACGTTAGCCAACCTCCTGTCCTCCAACACCTCACCTGTGACTATCGATGATACAAATATCTCAGCAAGAGGCGCAGCAATCACTTCTCTAGCTTCCCACAGAGTTCTAGGGTACACCTGATCAGGTCCTTGGGATTTATCCACTTTTATGCATTTCAAGACATCCAGCACTTCCTCCTCTGTAATATGGACCCTTTGCAAGATGTCATCATTTATTTCCCTGCAGTCTATATCTTCCATAGCCTTTTCTACTGTAAATACTGATGCAAAATACTCATTTAGTACCTCCCCCATTTTCTGCGGCTCCACACAAAGGCTGCCTTGCTGATCTTTGAGGGGCCCTATTCTCTTCCCTAGTTCTCCTTTTGTCCTTAATGAATTTGTAAAACTCTTTGGATTCTCCTTAATT
>NC_057746.1:4304427-4360969 GCF_004010195.1 Chiloscyllium plagiosum | reverse complement strand
TCATGCCCTCACTAGCTCGTAGCACTGGGAGTAATCCAGATATTCTCAAGGACCACCTTTCTAAATTTCTGCCTAGCTCTCTGTAATCTCCCTTCAGAATCGCAACCTTTTCCCTTCCTATGTTGTTGGTTCCAATGTGGACAATGACCTCTTGCTGGCCCCTCTCCCCCTTGAGAACATTCTGCACCATCTCTGAGACATCCTTGATCCTGGCCCCAAGGAAACAACACACCATTCTGCTTTTTCACTGCTGGCCACAGAAACATCTGTTTGTACCTCGAACTAGAGAATCCCCTAACACAATTGATCTCTTGGAACCCAACGTACTCCTCGTTGCATTAGAGTCTCCATACCAGAAACTTGGTAGTTCGTGCTACGTTCCCCTGAGAATTCATCACCCCCTACATTTTCCAAAACAGCATACCTGTTTGAAATGGGTATATCCACAAAAGACTACTGCACTAGGTGCCTACCTCTCTTACCTTTCCTGGAGTTAACCCATCTATGTGACTGTATCTGAGATTTTCCCCCTTCCTATAACTGCTATCCATCACATACTGTTGGTGTTGCAAATTCCTGATTGCTTCTAACTGTCTCTCCAGTCAATCCATTCAATCTGATAAGATTCGCAGCCAGCAGCAGTTATGACAGATATAATCCGCAGTAACCCTTAAACTCTCTTTAAACTCCCACATCTGACAAGAAGTACATATCACTCTATTAAAGGCTATTTTTGCTCCTTCACAATCTACAAACCCAGAAAATAACACCGTCTTATTCCTCTATATACACTGTCCCACGTTAAATTAATAGTTATGGCTTATATTTAAAGTTTAATCAAGAGACATATCTCCAAAAAATATAGTCAGGAACGAACCTACTCGACTCTCTACTGCAGATTATCTGTAGGCCACTCGGTGCTGTGAACTTCGCCCAATAGTTCCTCCAAGATCATTTGTGAATTTAACTGTTTGATAATTTTCCCAGATGCACTCTGATGTTCAGCGATACACGAATTCAAACAGCAAAGGCAGTAACTGTGCAGGCTCTCTCTCTCTCTCTCTTTATCTCTATCTCTCTCCTGCAATGACCTCACCATGTGCGTCATTTGTCTGTTCTTCTCCCTTTCTATACTGCTGTTGTTTTGACTTTTTTTTCCAAAGTTCCAAAACAATGCAACAGCATATGAAACAGTAATTACTGCTCCTGGAATTCAAGGAAATCACCTCTAGCACCTAAAATACTTCAAAAAAGGAGCAGCTGTTACAGCCAGAAATTTTTCCCGTCCTCTGTATTGCCTGATTTTGGCCAGGACAAATATATCCCTTCACATACTGTTCAATATTTCATTTTAACCACCCAGCAGATCATCGAGTCAAAGAGGTATACAGCACAGAAACAGACCATTTAGTCCAACACGTCCATGCCAACCAGGTATCCTATCCTAATCTAGTCCCATTTGCCAACACTTGACCCATATCCCTTCAACCCTTCCTATTCATGCTCCCACCAGATGCCTTTTAAATTTTGTAATTGTACCAACCTCCACCACTTCCTCTGCAGCTCATTCCATACACGCACCACCCTCTGTGTGAAAAAGTTGCCCCTTGGGTCCTTTTTAAATTATTGCCCCCTCACCCTAAACTTATGCCCTCCAGTTTGGGACTCCCCCATCCCGGGGAAAAGACCTTGTCCATGGCTCTCATGATTTTATAAATCTTTATAAGCTCACTTCTCAGCCTCCGACGCTCCTGGGAAAACAGTCCAGCCTATTCAGTCTTTCCCCATAGCTCAAACCCTCCAACCCTGGCAACATCCTTGTCCTTCTTTTCTAAACCCTTTCAACTTTCACAACATCCTTCCGATAGAGGGAGACCAGAAAGTGAATGGAATACTTTATGCTCTCAGATTTGTTGCCTAGTTGCCCTTGAGAAAGTGGTGGTGAACTACGTTCTTGGACTACTGCAATCATAGCGTTATAGAATACTTGAGGTCTCCTGCATAGAAATAGGCTGTTTGGCTTATTGAGTCAACGCTGGTCAAAAACAGCATCAAACTATTGTAATCCCATTTTCCAGTACTTCACCATAGCCTTGGCATGGCAAGTATGCATCTAAATACTTCTGAAATGTTATGAGAGTTTCTTCACCTACTACCCTAACAGACAGGGAGTTCCACATTCACACCACGCTCTGAGTGGATCACCTCAGTTATCCAATGAATTCCCATTGCCATTTATCTGCTCACCTAGCCAGCTTGTTTATCTCCTCCTATAATCTAAGGCTGCCCCCTCACTCTTTACCATCCCACCAATTTTCATATCATCCACGATCTTATTGATCAGCCCTCCTACACTCAAATGTAATGTAGGTCCGTCTTCTATACGAAGAACGACAATGCATCATAGGGAAGAAATTCTGGGATTTTGAACAATGTGCAAACTGAAGAAATGGCAATATGTTTTCAATTCAGAATGGTTGCAGGTTATAGTGTTCTCACGTTTCTGCTGTCCTTGTTCTTCGAGAAGGGTTTGAACAGTACTATCTAAGGATCTGTAATGAATACCTGCAGTGCATCTTGTGGCTGGTGCATAGTGCTGTTACTGAGCGTCAGTTGTGGAGGAAGTGAAAACATCTGGATGTGGTATTCATCAAATGGGCTGCTTTGCCCTGGATGGCATTAAGCTTTTGAACTGTAATCAAGAGTGTGGTGACATCACCTTAAAGTTTGGAGCTCAGCAAATTAGTCAAGCATTGGTGATGGAGAGCTTGGTCATTTTGATAATCAAACAGGCTGTTTTGTCCTGGATAATAACAAGCTTGAGTGTTGTTGCAGCTGCACTTATCCTGGTGAGTGGGGAGTATTCCATTACAGCTGAAAAATGTGTTGCTGGAAAAGCGCAGCAGGTCAGGAAGCATCCAAGGAGCAGGAGAATCGCTGTTTCGGGGGCATAAGCCCGAAACATCGATTCTCCTGCTCTTTGGATGCTGCCTGACCTGCTGCGCTTTTCCAGCAACACATTTTTCAGCTCTGATCTCCAGCATCTGCAGTCCTCACTTTCTCCTCGTATTCCATTACAGACATGTACTTTGTCAGTGGTGGGTAGCTTTGGGATATCAGGAGGTGATTACTCACTACAGCATTTTGAGTGTTTGCCTAGCTCTTGTATCCAATGTGTTAAATAGGGTGGCACGGTGGCTCAGTGGTTAGCACTGTAGCCTCCCACCACCAAGGACCTGGGTTCAATCCCACCCTGGGGTAATTGACTTTGTGGAGCATGCATGTTCTCCCAGTGGCTGTGTGGGTTTCCTGTGGGCGCTTGGTTTTCTCTCACAGTCCAAAGATGTGCAGGTTAGGTGAATTGATCATGATATATTTCCCATAGTGTCCAGGCATGTGCAGGCTAGTTGGATTAACCATCAGAAATACAGGGTTAGAGTAGGGAAGTGGGTGTATGTGGCATGTTGTTTGGTGGGTTAGTATAGATTTAATGGGCTGAATGGCATGCTTACACACTGTTGGGATTCTATGATTTTGGTTCAGTTTCTGGTCAATGGTAATTCTAAGTATCTTGATGGGAGATTCAGTGATGATAACGCCATTGAATGTCAAGGGTCAGTGTTAGATTGTCTCTTAGTGGTGAATGTGTGGCATTTTGCGGCACGATAGTTACTTGTTATGTGTCAGCCCAACCCTGGCTACGATCCAGTTCTTGTTGCACTTGAGCAGGTATCAATCTAACCAGCAGCGAGTTTTCCCCTTGATTCCGATTGAGTCTAGTTTTAAGTAGACTGAATGATGCCACATTCTGTCAAATGCAGCCTTGATGTCCAGGACTCTCACTCTCACCTCATCTCTGGAATTCAGATCTTTTATCCATGTTTGCACCAAGGCTGTAATGAAGGCGGGATTGAGTCACCCTGGCTGAACCCAAACTGGGCGTCACTGAGAAGACCATTGCTGAGCAGATGCTGCTTGATAGCACTGTTGATGACACCTTCCACCACTTTCCTGATGATCGAGAGGAGACTGAAAAGGTGATAATTTTTTGGGTTGGATTTTGCCTTTTTTTTGTACACAGGACATACCTTGGCACAGTTTAACATTGTTGGGTCGATGTCACTGTTGTCGAAATGCTAGTGTTATAGCTATATTGGAATCGCTTGGCTAAGGGCATAACAAGTGTTCAGCACTATTACTGGAAAAATGTCAGAGTCTATAGCTTTTACAGAATCCAGTGTCTCCAACTGTCTTTTGATATCATGTGGAGTGAATCAAATTGGCTGAAGACTGTCATCTATGATTTTGGAGCAGCCTACTGGAGCAGACTGAAATGGACAATCCACTTGGCACATCTGATTGAAGATTATTGCAAATTCTTCAGCTTTATCTTTTGCATTGATATATTGGGCTGCCCTATCTTTGAGAATGGGGAGAGTTTTGGAGTCCTCCTCCAGTGAGTTGCTTAATTGTCTATCAGCATTCACAACTGGAGATGGCACGATTGCAGTGCATTGATCTGATCCGTTGATTGCTTACATGTCTCTATCACTTGCTAATTATGCTGTTTGGCGCATTAGTAGTCCTGCTTGAGAGCTTTAAGATGTTGACAGATAATGTTTACGTCTGCCTGCGACTGGCGTGCCGACCTGCATGCTTCATTGAACCAGGGTTGGTCCCCTGGCTTGATTGTAATGGCAGGTTGGGAGCGATGAGAGGCCATGAGGTTGTGGGCAGTGTTGGAGCATGGTTCTGCTGCTGCTCATGGCTGACAGTGCCTCTTGGATTCCCAGTTTCTGAGTTGTTAGATCTGTTTGAAGTCTGTCCCAATTAGCATGGTGATAGCTGGAGGTTATTCTCAGTCTGAAGGAAGGACTTCATCTCCACAAGGACTGTACGGTAGTCACTCTTACTGATTCTGTCATCGACAGATGCATCTTCAGCAGGCATATTGGTGAGGTTGAGGTCAGGTATGTTTTTCCCTCTTGTTGGTTTCTTCACCAGATTAGATTAGATTAGATTAGATTAGATTCCCTACAGTGTGGAAACAGGCCTTTTGGCCCAACCAGTCCGAAGAGTAACCCACACAGACCGACTTCCCCTCTGACACCTAACACTATGGGCAATTTAGCATGGCCAATTCACCTGACCTGCACATCCTTGCACTATGTTGCTTGTCTGGCACCTTCATCCTTTCGACTCGACAACTCGATCTGTCGTGCTGCTGTTGAGTCACCCTTTGTGATGGATACTGAAATCACACACCCAGAGTACAATCTGTGCCTTTGTCACCCTTAATGCTCCCCGCAAGTGTTGTCCAATATGATTCTTCAGTTGAAAGAGGATTGTCTGTGATAATCTGCCAGAGATTTTCTTGCCCATCTTTGATGGCATGCCATGATATTTCAGGTTGAGGACTCCCAGAGCAGTTCGCACCTGACAGGATATCAACTGTTCTACCACCTTTGTTGGGCCTGTCCTGCCGATGGGACAGGAAGTATGTGCAGATGGTGCAGATGTTGTCTGCAACATTACCTGTAAGGTATGATTCCATGTGTATGACTGTGAGGCTGTTGCATGATTAATCTGTGAGACAGTTCTCCCAATTTTGGCACTAGCACCCGTAAAGACAACTTTGCAGAATGAATAGTGCTGAGTTTGTTGTTGTCATTTTCGGTGCCGAAGTTGATGCCAAGTCTATCCCAGTTAATTCCTTTCTTCCTTTCTAGCAGTTGATATGGGTGACTCGTTGGAACATTTCAAAGGGTCAGTAACTTCACCCACATGGCTATGTGTCTGGAGTTACTTATTGGACAGAAAATGGAAGAACAATAGTTTGCTTCCTGAAAGGACATGAGTGAATCATATCGGTTTTATGCAGAGAAATGTATAATGCCCTGCTTTGTCATGTTTCCTGATCAATTAACTGTCTGTGGAACTGTAGATCTATAGACTGAGTTTTGCTAATGGAGACCACAACAGTTCAAGAAGATGGCTCATCACTACCTTCTCAAGGACATTTGGGGATAGACAACAAATACTGGACTTGCCAGTGATCCCCAGGTACCATGAAAATACAAATTATAAAAAAAATTGTGGAACTCTATGTCTTTCAAAATGAGGAGTTTGAGGAAATCATGTTTCCTTTTCCTGTTTTCCAGAAGGATTGCCTTACGCTACATCAGAGAGTCCAGAGTGGATCGATACAGAGATAGATCCTGACCACCAAACAAGGAACAACTGCACAATTGTCAGAAGCCATCCAGCCTTGCACCGTGAAACTATTATCTGGAAATCAACTAGATTAAGGGAGCTTTGACACATCATCAGATCTAAAACTGGTCAGCGGTGTGGAGCCTTCCATCAGAACCAACCTTTCTAAAGGTTCGGCTGTGGGTGATCGGTCAGGGTGAGGTTGTGAAGATGTGTGAGGGATTCTAAATATGTTGAGAGCTACAAGAATCACTGACTCATTCAACCAGGACAGAGGCTGTTCTAATGTGAGGTGAATGAAGAGGTCTCCACAGGCTTAGAAAATCTCCTCATATGCAAAGAGAGCAACATGCAAGAGAAACCATTCAAGTGTGACATGTGTGACCAAGCTTTCAGACTGTCATCAGCACTTGTGACTCATCAACACATTCACACTGAGAAGAAGTTGTTCAAATATGACCTGATCACTCAACAATCTGCTCACACGAGGAAGAAATCATTCACGTGTGAGGTGTGTAACAAATCATTCTCACGGTCATCAGATCTTCGCACACACCAGCGCACTCACACAGGGGAGAAACCCTTCACGTGTGAAGTATGTGACAAATCATTCTCAAAATCCGGAAACCTCCACATACACCAGCGCATTCACACCGGGGAGAAACCATACACTTGTAACATTTGTGGCCAATCATTCTCCCAGTTATGGCAACTTCACAGACACCAGCGCGTCCACACAGGAGAGAAACCATTCATGTGCGAAGTTTGTCACAAATCGTTCTCTTATTCATCAGTGCTGCGCATTCACCAACGCATCCATACAGGTGAGAAACCATTCCACTGCAAGGTGTGTGACAAATCATTCACATGCTCAGGCGCTCTCCGTACGCATCAACTCACCCATACAGGGGAGAAACCATTCCTGTGCAACATGTGTGACAAATCGTTCTCATGGCCATCAGAACTTCATTCACACCAGCGCACTCACACAGGGGAGAAACCCTTCACGTGTGAAATCTGTGACAAATCATTCTCAAAATCCGGAAACCTCCACATACACCAGCGCATTCACACTGCGGAGAAACCAAACACTTGTAACATTTGTGACCAAACATTCTCCCAGTTTTGGAAACTTTGCAGACACCAACGTATTCACACAGGAGAGAAACCATTTGCATGCAAAGTGTGTGACAAGTCATTCTCTTATTCAACAGCCCTACACGTTCATCAACGTACTCACACAGGAGAGAAACCATTCACATGCGAAGTGTGTGACAAATCATTCTCTTATTCATCAGCCCTCCACATTCACCAACGCATCCATACAGGAGAGAAACCATTCACGTGCAAGGTCTGTGACAAATCATTCACATGCTCAAGTGTTCTCCGTACACATCAACTCACCCACACAGGGGAGAAACCATTCCTGTGCAACGTGTGTGATAAATCGTTCTCACGATCATCTACGCTCCATGCTCACTACCAGATCCACACTGGGGAAAAGCCATACATGTGTGAGATATGTGATAAATCATTCTCCCAGTTAGGGAATCTCCACAGACACAGACGCACTCACACAGGGGAGAAACCGTACAAGTGCGAGGAGTGTGACAAAGCATTCTCTGACCCATCGACCTTGCTGCTCCATCAGAGAACACACACGGGGGAGAAACCCTACACATGTGAAGTGTGCAGCAAATCCTTCTCACAGTTAGCGACCCTCCGCAGGCACCAACGTACACACACGGGGGAGAAAGCGTTCACATGCGAGGTGTGTGACAAACCATTCTCTGACTCATCAAGACTCCTGCTCCATCAGAGAATTCACACAGAGGAGAAACCATACATGTGTGAGATGTGCGACAAATCATTCTGTCAGTTAGCACACCTCCGCAGGCACCAACACACTCATACGGGAAAAAGGCGTTACATGTGACTTATGGGGCATATCATTCTTAGTCTCACCACCAACATGAACAGATGACTTTTCTCTGATTGGTTACCTCCATGCATTTTCCATGTGATGATTTTCAGGTTGAACCAGGCATCGCCTCTGTGTATTTTGAACATTGGTGTTTCAGGGTAAAGTGAGCCAGTTCTCAGTACTGGGTGTGGGGTAAAGTGGGATCTTACTTTAGCTGACGAGGTGAATTATATACGGATCCTCATCAGGTGTCAAGTGTTTGATGAATACCATGGGGAATGTTTGTACTCACCTGTCTGAGAGGACTACTATCTTGAATATGTGAGTGGGGATGAGTCTGTACAGACCTGAGTTCCCTCAGCCTACGATATCTCAATGAATTACTGGTGAGGTATGATCACGTTACACTCTTTCAACATTTATGGCATGATCTGGAAACAGTCTTGAGTCATTTTTCAAATAGTCATAGAGATGTACAGGATGAAATAGAGACTTTGGTCCAACTCGTCTATGCCAACCAGATAACCTGAATTGAACTCGCCTCATTTGGCTGCACTTGGCCCATATCCCTGTAAATCCTTCCTATTCATTTACCCATCCAGATGCCATTTACATGTCATTCTACCAGCCTCCACCACTTCCTCTGAAAGCTCATTCCATACATGCACTACCTTTGATTGAAAAAGTTACCCCATAGGTCCCTTCTAAATCTTTCTTCTCTCACCGTAATGAGAGTTTTATATAAGCTGAATTATTGTGTTGATGTTTATCTGCTGATTCATCAATCTTCTGTGTAGATTTATTCAATAAATTAAACCCAAACAAACTAACCCAAAGTATTGCTGATTTGTCAGCATTGTGTGTTCCTTATTCACTGAAACTCTCAGGATACTACAGTAAGACTATCACTTTTTGTAATGCAGAATACATGGCAGCTCGCACACTGTAGCCTCTCCTCCTCCCAAGCTGTGGAAGTAATGTGTTCATTTTTTCTGGCATCGATGTTCAGATTTGCCTTAGCCAGAACATTAGATATAACTAACAAGGTCCTCTATGACAGTGTCATGAGAGCTTTTACATTCACTTGAGAGTGCAGATAGCCCTAACCAAGTTGATACCTCTGATAGTGCAGCACTCTTTCAGCACTGCATTGGAAGTGTGAACTCTGGCATTGATTATCTGGAGTGACACTTGAACCCACAGCTTCTTCACTCAGAGACAAGAAAGCTAACTGAGCTACAGCTGATGCTGAACTCTTAATATTTCTGTTTTATTAGATTCAGTCTTGAGGGTTTCAGTCCCAAGGCTGTGGAAGAAATGTTTCTCCCCACTATAAACTGGCAACTGCAAGTTGATTTTGGTTTAATATGATAACTATTTAGTCCTAAAGTTCCCTCTAAGCCGTCCATCCATTCCAGGAGATCTCTGCTCAAGAAAATAAGATTGAAACAATTCCATTAGCTATCTCTGCCAGTTCCTTCCTTTCACTATCCTGCCTGGACAAGCTTGTATTCTTGCTCCCAAGCTTTCACCCTGAACTCACAGCTTTGTCCAGTTTCTCTCAGAACTGAAAACCAAGTGAGGAGATGGTGAGTGAAGGAGCAGCTTTTATGCAAATTGTATCCCATAATATCCGCACCAATCTTCAGGCAGTCTGACTATCCTGTGGGCAGTCAGGGGTGGAAATGTCCCTTATGCTGTGTGAGAAGATCCAGCTGAGAGAGCTGTTTACTCGGTGCTTTGTGCTGAACTGTTTGACTGAAGCTGTGTGTTGGATATTGAGTGTGTTTATTTCCTTTTTTTATTTAAGGTATTTCCCTTCTGAATTACAGACAGTTTTGCTGAGGGCTCATTTCTGAATATCAGAAGGAGAGGTGTAATTATCTAGGAGATGCAGTGTGTCTGAGGAGGCGAACAGATTCCTGTCAGGTGTGTGTGTGTCGGAGTTACTTATTATGTTCTGGACTGTGAATTGTCAGTTCTCCCTGTGCATTGAGGTTTAGATGTTACCTGTCTTTTCCTCCTTAGACAACAGGAAAAGCAAAGTCTTGTTTTTATAGAGCCTTTCATGACCGACAGATATCCCAAACTGCTTTACAATCGATGAAGTACTCATCCCCAATGAAATGTCATCACTGTTTTCATGTAGGAAACATGGCAATATACACACAGCAATATCCTATAACTAGCAAGTTGATAATAGCCAACTGACTTTATTTTTGTTGGTGTCTATGAAGGAATTCATGTTGGCCAGGAAAGCACAATAACTCACCTGGCCCTGTTGTGCCATGGGAGTTTTACATGAAAGGAGGGCAGTTGGAGGAAATTGGGTCCCTTTCTTGTTTTATGGAAGGCTTGCACCATCCTACATCACAGCATCCAGAGAGGGTAGACACCACAGACAGATCCTGACCATACCATCAGATCTGAAACACAGCAAAGTGTAAAGTGCTCTCCTTTCTGAAGAGTCTGGGTGAGGTTGGGAAGAAGTGTGAGTGACTCCAAGTTGGGTAAGACCTTCAATCAGCCATTGAGCCTTATGAATCGCTGACTCTTTCCTACATTCCTGCATTGCTCAAGTGTCATGTCATAGACATAGAGATGTACAGCATGGAAACAGACTCTCCAGCTCAACCCATCCATGCCGACCAGATATCCCAATCCGATCTAGTCCCACCTGCCAGCACCCAACCCATATCCCTCCAAATCCTTCCAATTCATGTGCCCATCCAATTGACTTTTAAATGTTGCAATTGTGCCAGCCTCCACCACTACCTCTGGCAGCTCATTTCATACATTACCCACCCTCTGCGTGAAAAGGTACTCCTTAGGTTCCTTTTATATCTTTCCCCCTCACCCTGAACCTATGCCCTCTAGTTCCGAACTCCCCAACCGAGGGAAAATACTTTGTCTATTACCCACCCTCTGCGTGAAAAGGTACTCCTTAGGTTCCTTTTATATCTTTCCCCTCTCACCCTGAACCTATGCCCTCTAGTTCCGAACTCCCCAACCGAGGGAAAAGACTTTGTCTATTTATCCTATCCATGCCCCTCATAATTTTGTAAACCTCTATAAGGTCATCCCTCAGCTTCCGACGCTCCAGGGAAAACAGCTCCAGCCTGCTCAGCCTCTCCCTGTAGCTCAAATCCTCCAACCCTGGCAACATTCTTGTAAATCTTTTCTGAACCCTTTCAAGTTTCACAACATCTTTCCAACAGGAAGGGAACCAGAATTGCATGCAATATTCCAACAGTGGTCTAACCAATGTTCTGTACAGCCACAACATGACATCCCAACTCCTGTAATCAATACTCTGACCAATAAAAGAAAGCATACCAAACGCCTTCTTCACTATCTTATCTACCTGCAACTTAACTTTCAAGGAGCAATGAAACTGCACTCCAAGGTCTCTTTGTTCAGCAACACTCCTAGGACCTTACCATTAAGTATATAAGTCCTGCTAAGATTTGCTTTCCCAAAATGCAGCACTTTCATTTATCTGAATTAAACTCCATCTCCCACTTCTGTGCCCAAAGGCCCGTCTGGTTAAGATCCTGTTGTAATCTGAGGTTATAGTCTTTGCTGTCCACAACACCTCCAATTTTGGTGTCATCTGCAAACTTACTAACTGTGCCTCTTATGCTCGCATCCAAATCATTTATGTAAATGACAAAAAGTAGAGGACCCAGCACCGATCCTTGTGGCATTCCACTGGTCACAGGCCTCCAGTCTGAAAAACAAACCTCCACCACCATCCTCTGTCTTCTACCTTTGAGCCAGTTCTGTATTCAAATGGCTAGTTCTCCCTTTATTCCGTGAGATCTAACCTTGCTAATCAATCTCCCATGGCGAACCTTGTCGATCGCCTTACTAAAATTCATAAAGATCACATCTACCGCTCTGCCCTCATCAGTCCTCTTTGTTACTTCTTGAAAAAACTCAATCAAGTTTGTGAGACATGATTTCTTGCACACAAAGCAACATTGACTAACCTAATCAGTTTTTGGCTTTTCTAAATACATGTACATCCTGTCCCTCAGGATTCCCTCCGACAACTTGCCCATCACCGAGGTCAGGCTCACTGGTCTGTATTCCCTGGCTTGTCCTTACCACCCTTCTTAAACAGTGGTACCATGTTAGCCAACCTCCAGTCTTCCGGCACCTCACCTGTGACTATCAATGATACAAATATCTCAGCAAGAGGCTCAGCAACCACTTCTCTAGCTTCCCACAGAGTTCTTGGGTACACCTGATCAGGTCTTGGGGATTTATCCACCTTTATGCGTTTCAAGACATCCAGCACTTCTTCCTCTGTAATATGGACATTCTGCAAGGTGTCACCATATATTTCGCTACTTTCTATATCTTCCATATCTTTTTCCACATTAAATACTGATGCAAAATACTCATTTAGTATCTCCCTCATTTTCTGCGGCTCCACACAAAGGCTGCCTTGCTGATCTTTGAGGGAACCTATTCTCTCCCTAGTTATCATTTTGTCCTTAATGTATTTGTAAAAACCCTTTGGATTCTCCTTAACCCTATTTGCCAAAGCAATTTCATATCGCCTTTATGCCCTCCTGATTTCCCTCTTAAACATACTCCTACTGCCTTTATACTCTTCTAAGGATTCACTCAATCTATCCTGTCTATACCTTACAAATGCTTCCTTCTTTTTCTTAACCAAACCCTCAATTTCTTTCGTCATCCACATTCCCTGCACCTACCAGCCTTTCCTTCTTTGTGAGAAGGCCTCCACATGCTCATGTGATCTCCTCAACCACAAGGTGCTACTGCTGTTCAAATTCATTGAAGTCATTTTTGCATTACCAGCCTAATCATACAGCAGAGAAACCATTCAGGTGCAATGTATCAGATTTTTCTCTGTTTCGTTGACTATCCAATAATACCAACATGTTCACACTGAAACATTTCACATGTAAGGTACTTTGGACAATCATCAGGCCAGGTGCACCACCATCAACTTCACCGAAATGACAAACTGCTCCTGTGAGATGTATGACAGATTATTGATGCCCTGCATACACAGTGGATCCATAATATGAAGAAACCATACCTGTATGGAATGTATAACAAATCATTCACAATCATATCGATCATGCCACACACCAGTACTTTCAAACAGTGAGAAAGCCTTTTTGGGTGAGATATTTCCCAGTTCGTTCACAAGCTCATAGACCATCCACACATACCAACGCATTGACATTAGAGGTTCCATTCCAATGTAAGGTGTGTGACAACTGATTCTCATGATCAGGGAGTGTTCACAAACACCAACATATGGTATTTGGTAGATCTTCAAAATGCCTGATTACATCAGAGGAACCACACAAAGAAGTAATCCTCTCAGTGTAAGGTTTACAAGAATGCTTTTGTGGCATCTTCAAACCTCTATGACCCAGAAAATTCACATTGTGGGGCAGCTGTTCAGTTAATGCATTTGTGCAAAGTCTCTCCCTCACTTTCCCAATCTCTGAAAACACCAGCAAATCCACACTGATGACAAGCCATTGAAATGACAGGGCTTTCACCAAACCAGTGTAACTCCTGATTCATCAATACACACACAAAATTAGTTCTGTTATAAATCCTTCCCACAGTTGTCTCTCATTCTGAACAATGAACACACATGGGATATGGCACATTCCCGTTTAATTTCTGCCAGGATTGTTTCACTTCTCCTCTCGCCTGACACTGTCTCCATAAAGACTCAAGACCAGGTCATCTTTTTCTATTTCTCTCACCCCCAGTGTGATATCATCAGCAGATACATCTTGTCCAGCGAGAATCCTGAAGGGACCATTCCCTGTCTGAAATCCTGACCCACTCCTCTATCACTCAGAAAGCATCATTGCTCCTTCAATGTCACCTTCTCATGGAATTGTAGGATGTGTAACAATTGCCTTTTGCATTATCGCTCCTTGTCCAAGACCCCAACTCAGGTTTTATGTGCAACAGTAATTTATTTTTATACCTTTCAATGTTGTGCAATGTATTTACTGCTCAAATTGTCTACCCAACGCTGACTGGGTAGTCACTTTCCAGAACACCTTCACTCAAACTGCAAATATGATCCCAATCTTCCAGTCACTTCACACTGAAATTCACTATCTTGCACTCATTCTTCATGTTTCAACCCTAGGTCTGTAGTTGTGTCCCAGGCAAGCCCAAAACAGTTTGTGGAATAGTCTCAAAATTTATGCTCCAGCACATTACAACCTCTGGACTCAACATTGAATTCAACGACGTCAGATCACGAATCACTCGAATTCTGATTTTTTAAAATATATATTTGATCAACTTCCGAATATTACTAACAACAGAAAATACGAAAATATGATGTTGTTTGAGGGAAAAAGAAGATGTCTTTTGACTTGAACTCATCTGAAAAGTATTCAAGAATAGAAATTTTAAAAATGAGTTGCTACTTGAGATGTCATTGCTGATTCAGTTTCAATTGAACTTTGATTGGATAGAGTTGTTGCCACAGAAATCCACCCATTAATATCGATTGACAATTAACACTCAGGCATTGTTTAAATTATGAACAAGGCAGGTAATATTTGATTCAGCCTGAGTCAACCTGCCTGGTTTACTAAATAGCCCAGACTTTTGATTTAATTCAACTCAAACAAGTTAACTTGGTAGATGTTACCTTTTGCTCACTGGCACTGAGAGCAACACAGGAAATTACAGTCTTCCTCAGATACTGTCAGTATTATAGCTGAAGCAGAATAGGGCTGGGATGGAAGATGAGCAAGATGGACACAATATGGAATATGTGAACCAAAGCAGATTCATTGTTTACAAGAAATGCCAATGCTGGAAATCTGAAACTGAAGTTACTGGAGAAACTGATGAAGAGTTACCAAACTGGAAACATTCACTTGTTTTTTCCTCCACAAATGCTGCCAGACCTGCTGACTTTCACTAACATTTTCTGGGTTTTTTTTTTATTTCAACGTTGAGAATACATCCTTTTTCTCTGTGATTCAGTAACTTAAACAATATTCTGACTGGCTGTTTGATCCCATTCTTTAACTGTTTGAATTTTATCTGGGTCACTGCATAAATACACATGTTTGTACAGATGCTCAAAAACAGAAGAGTAAAACTATTAGCATCTGTCATATGCATCAGGTCACTGGTATTTATTGATTTGAAATTCATATGGAAAAGAAATATTTCACATTCATCATCCATAACAGTAGGAAGCTTCTGGACACAGTGAAGGAAAAGATGATGCATTTCCTTTGCTTCTCTGCCTCTGCAACATATTGACCTATGTCATTCTTGCTTCCTCTCAACCTCCACCAGATTCTACTGGTTTTTAAAATACATCCACAGTCAGAGCATTCGATAGCAAGATGGCTATGTTAAGAACAGTGGGGCTCAACAGTGCTCAATCCAGCCAAATACTACCCATGCGACAGCAGTGAAATATTTTACTTCCATATTGCAGAACCAAGCGATATTATCAATTGTAATAACTGGGTCAAGTACAAAGTAGAAGGGAATGTTTCTGAAACCGAACATCAGGCAGGCTATTCTTATAACCACAGCAACTGTTTGCAATATCTGAGCCTCAGTCCCTGGCAGTAAATGGTAATACAATAATCAGGACACTGATATAGAACTAACCACTGAGTTCATTTAATCACGGATACTTTTATTAATTTTCCAATGGGAACATTAGGCTGAGGTTATTAAGAGATAGCGATGCAGGAAGACCACACAATTGACCATTAGTAATGGGCAGTACTGGTAGTTGACAATGGATTGCTTGTTGCAGCAACTGATGTAAGGACAAAGTCTGTTGTCTGGGGTTTGCAAGTTCTGACAATGGCTGGTACAGTTATTGTCTGACTTTCTGACTTTAAGTTGCTGAGTTCAAGTGCCAACTCTAAGGCACTTATTATCTTCTCTTGCACTATGACACCACCCTTGAACATCAGGCTGTCGTTTCCAGGACTGTTACTGACCTCATCTGCTCTGAATACCTTCCCTTCATAAGCCACAAACCCCATACAGCCCTTATCTAACTTTTCTCACAATTCACAAAGACAATTTCCCTGGCAATTCTATCATTTCAGACTGCTTCTTATTTCTTTAACTTGTTTCTTCATCTTTTAATTTTATTTTTTTCATAACTTGTCCAGTCTCTCCTATGTACTGTCTTGATTCTTCTGTAGCACTTCAACAATTCCCTTTCCACAGGCATTCGTCATCAGGACAGTCTGGGCATTCTCTGCATCTTCCTTGAATGGATGTTTGAACAATTTGCATTCACCTCGCCCTCCTTCAACTGACCCAGCTTGCTCTGTCATTGAACCAAATAAAATGTGCAGCTCTAGTTTTCCGCGTGTGCACCATACTTTTTTTCCATTTCTGTTTTGGTTTTCTCCCAAAACCTTTATTCAGGGGAATTCGTTAGTGAGATGATGGCTGAGAGTTTTATCATAGGACTGTTAATTCAGAGATCCAGGTAATGTTCTGGAGACCTAGGTCTGAATCCTGCCACAGCAGCTGATAGAATTTGAGTATTTTTTTTAAAAAATACTGAATTTAAGAGTCCGTTGTCAATTGTCAGAAAAATACCATTTGATTCACTAATGTCCTTCAGGGAAGGAAACTGCTATCTTTACCTGATGTGGCCAACATGAGACTCCAAAACTACAACAATGTGCTTCACTCTTAACTGCTCTATGAAATGGGCAATACACTGTAAATGCCATCATCCTGTGGCTGGATGAAAACAACATTGTTGACTGTATCAGTACTATTTCCTGTTTCTACCTGGAACTAGGAACTAACATCACTACCGCTTCCATATTTCGCCATTTTCTGAACTTCACCTGGTCCATCTCTGATTCATCTCTTCCTTTCTTTGCCATCTCTATATCAATTTCTGGAAAGAGACTGGTTGATAATAATCATTAAGATCCCACGGAATCCCACAGCTATTTTGATTACACTTGTCCACACCAAGTTTCCTTCAGGACTCCATTCCATTTTTATGTTTCTCTATCTCCATGGCTTGTGGTTCCATGGTTCCAACTTCATCAATGACACCTCAAACATTTCTTCCTTTCTGCAACAAAACACTGCATCATCTCTCCATTTCACCCCCCACACCCATGCCCCCAAAGCTGTCACTGGCATTCGCAAGGACCTTGGTATATCTGACTCATATTCTGTTTTTCTGCCCTCACCTCATCCCCACCATCTTAGAACCACAATGAAGTTCCGTTTTATCAATTTTGCCAATTTATCAAGGAATGTTTGACAAAAATCTAATCTAAGTTAAATAAGGTAAGTGTGTTCTTGCTTGAATTCTGGTTTAAAGATGTTAGTATAGTATTTTACAGTACTGTAAAAGTTCTCCAGTGCTCATAAATGGGAAAGGATGGTAGCACGGGATATGGGAAATGCGAAGAAGTGGATGAGGCTAAAAGATAAGCAGAGGAAAAATGCAGCAGTAAGTTTAAATTGGAAAATGCAGCATCTGCAGTTT
Source organism: Chiloscyllium plagiosum (assembly GCF_004010195.1). NCBI lineage: Eukaryota > Metazoa > Chordata > Chondrichthyes > Orectolobiformes > Hemiscylliidae > Chiloscyllium > Chiloscyllium plagiosum. The sequence goes on along the minus strand of NC_057746.1, from coordinate 4,343,297 downwards.
TCACTTTCTCCTCATTTAATAGAATGTCAATTGGGTGTTAATATGCATTTTTGTGAAAGCGAAGTTTAGATGTTAATAGCAAAATGATAGCTTTCTCTTGATGATGTTTGTTATCATTTTTTAAAAGAGAACATAGTTTGACAATGTTCCCAAGCACTGGGAACATACGTGGAGACTAAGTAAAGAACTTCCAGATAACTCGATAAGATCACACGAGAGTAAAAAAAATGTTGTGCTACTGGGATAATGTATAATGTGCAAGTGTATATAGGAAACTTGTTAAGCACAGTTTCAGTTCAAAAGTTGGAAAACATTGCATTGTCAGTAATGTGCAAAATAGGAACCGATAAAGCTGTGGATGCTGTAAATTAGAAGCAAAAACAGAAATTGCCCGAAAAGCATAGGAGATCTGACGGCGTCTGTGGAGAGAAATCAGAATTAATCTTTTGTGTGGAGTGTTCCTTTCTCATAACTCAAGTTAACTCTGAATTGTCTCCATAGATGCTGCTAAACCTGCTGAGTTTTTCCAGCAATTTATGTTTTTGCTTCAATCATGTGTACCTACGTCACAAAGAGCATGGCGGGAAATGGTTATTGTTGCCAGTAAAGTGAGATAACATCTTTAAAATCAGGAAAGCATTCTGAGCACGACAGAGAAACTGACCTAAAAACAATCAGGATCGAGTTAAACACATTGACATCTCCTGAAGTGAATATAATTGAAGAAAAAAAAATTCAGCAACTAAGAACCTAGGAGCAAGAGCATTTCGTCAGATGTATCCTCAAGATGGATGCAGATGAACGGATAGCTGGAGTTTGTTTTTGAGTCCATGCATGACGTTAATTTAATGTACAGCTGGAGGGCTTGAGAATGTGAAATCAAATGAAAGAACATTATCAGAGTCAATATTATTCAAAGATTACAGATAATAGACAATGATGAAAATTTTGGATTGAAGAATCTGAAATTTTTAAAAATGTAGATGTGGTGTTGGACTGGGGTGGACAAAGGTAAAAAAATCACACAACACGAAGTTATAGTCCAACAGGTTTATTTGGAAGCACTAGCTTCTGAAACGCTACTCTTTCATCAGGTAGCTGTACATCAGGCTCATAAGACATATAATTTGCTCTAAATTAAACCAAATAAACCTGGTGGACTATAACCTGGTATTGTGCGATATTTTTAGGATATTTGCATTCAAAGGTTGAAGAGAAAGTCACTGGTTAGCTCAGCAGCTCAATAGCCGGCTAAGAATATGACAATTTTCTTCTGAGAAGGGTCCATGGACCCAAAACGTTAACTCTGATTTTTCTCCACAGATGCTGCAACACTTGCTGAGCTTTTATAGCAATTTCTGCTTTGATGTAAGACTATGGCAATTCAACACACATCTCTGTCTCAAGCTGGTTGCAGTGCTGTAGTGAAGGTCAGCGCGAGCTGGAAGAACAGGACTTCATTTCAGTTGGGATCCTCCAGCCTTCTGGACTCAATATTAAATTCAACAACATTATGACGCAAACTCTCCCATGTCCTTACCTCAACCCTTCATGCCAGGCCTTGTTATCATATGGTCTACTTTTGCACACGATCTATTGTTAGACACTAACAGTCCCCATTAATAGTTATTCACGCTCCTAGCCAAATCATTATCTACTCCTTTGTCTGTCCAACTGTTCTTTCTGTAATCCCTCTTATCATTTCCCCCTTAACCCTTGCCCACACCCAATCTTCTGCATGGAAACTGACATTTTCTTACTTACTATCAGCTCTGAGAAAGGGTCACTTGAACACAAAGCTTAATTCTGATTTCCCCCCACGCATGCTGCCAGACTGCTTTTCCAGCAATTTGTGTTTTGTTTCTTTCGAATCAACATTGTCACTGGATCCCTAAATCTTAGTTAACTCAGAGAGTCTTCTGGTTTTCCTTTATGAGTACTTGTTCAGATTCTCTGCCACTTCTCATTTTCCTGACATGAATTCATCTATCTCAGGTGTCAATGGACTAATATTTGTCTTTAGCAATTGTATTTCATCCATAGAGAAGATTTTGCAACCTGTTTTACTTCCATTCTATGATATATTCAGATTCTGCATTCATTTTCCTTGAGTTTGTTTATTGTATTCTGAAGTTCTACCAATCCTCAGATTTCTTTTCTCTTTTGTCACTTTCTAAACTTCCTCCAATGATCAGATGCTCTCTTTACCGTGGGCGGCACGGTGGCACAGTGGTTAGCACTGTTGCCTCACAGCGCCAGAGACCTGGGTTCAATTCCCGCCTCAGGCGACTGACTGTGTGGAGTTTGCACATTCTCCCCGTGTCTGCGTGGGTTTCCTCCGGGTGCTCCGGTTTCCTCCCACAGTCCAAAGATGTGCAGGGTCAGGTGAATTGGCCATGCTAAATTGCCTGTAGTGTTAGGTAAGGGGTAAATGTAGGGGTATGGGTGGGTTGCGCTTCGGCGGGTCGGTGTGGACTTGTTGGGCCGAAGGGCCTGTTTCCACATTGTAATGTAATCTAATCTAATTTACCTCCCCCAGTTGCTACAATTTGCTTATTTGGGGGGCTTTTTTGACTATTGAGATTTCATGTACTTTGAAATGAAATCAACTATTTTAATAAGAGCTGGGTTTCCATCAACCAATGAATATTGTTTCCATCTACCACGGCAAAGTTCTTCCTCATAACTTTATCATCTGCTCTGTTAGACTTAAGACTCTAGTGTTATATTGATTAATTTTTTTTCAAATTTAATGGAAAATTCACTTAAACTTCATAAGAAATTTCTTAATTGCGTGTTTATCGTTCCAGACTAAAATAGACTGTGCCTTAATTTATCCTTCAACATGTTTGCTCCAGAAGTGACCTCAAACTCATTGCAGAAATTCTTCCTACGCAGCATCATTGCTCTTTTGATTAATTCTATCTGTATGCACACTGACATCATCCAAAATTAGGTGATAACTCTTTCCACATCACCTCCAATTTACAGATGTTTACTGTGTCCTGGGTTATGATGATTGTTTGGCTCAAATGAGAATGAATGAAAGCTCACAACAAAGCAAAAATTACAACAAACGTAGTTCGAGTTACAAGAAACAAAACAAATGCTTTGAGAGATACCAAACAGTTTCGTGGGCAGCAAGAGTAGTGATACAGACAAATCATAATTTACCAATTCAGAATTTCAATAAATTCAAACTGATGGTTTCATTATTTTAAGGTGGCATTAGTGTATCAGCACAATTAAGCTCGTCGGAAGAGTTGAGTAACTCGTTAAAATTTGCATTAACATATTTTTGTGAAGCACATAGAACCCGCACAATATCTGATCTGTGTTTGAATCCAGCTTCAGACGACTCTCTGTGTGGAGGATGAATGTTCTCCCCTTGTCTGTGTGGGCTTCCTCCCACAATCCAAAGGTATGTAGGTTAGGTGAATTGGCCATCTTAAATTGTCTGTAGTGTCAGGGGAACTAAGGGAAAAAGTCTGGGTAAGTTACTCTTTGGAGGGTCAGTGTAGTCTTGCTGGGCTGAATGGCCTGTTTCCACACTGTAGAGATTTTAAGTAATCTGAGAGACCTGCTTGTTCCCTTGCCCGTCTTATACATATAAAATGCTTTTGTATTCTCTTTAATATTACCCAGCAGTGATTTTTTTTTTTCATGTACATCTCTATGACTCCATCTCCTCTTTACTCTCCAAATTTAATCTTAATAGAGACCCTGAACTTTCTACGCTCCTTTGGGGCATGCATCCTTTTGACCTTCTGTACCTGGCATACATTCCTTTATTAATCCTCATACAATCCATTGACACCCAGGGTTCTCCGCACTTGTTGGAACATGATGGCTCTACACTCTCATTCCTACCCTTTTACATGTCTCCCGTGGTTGCAAATGCATTTTCCTTTTTTTGGTGTTTGGTCCCTGTCCACGAGTGACATTTTGTCTTGTCATTTTGAAATCGCTTTACATTGATTCAGAATCTTCATTTCATGTCGACCCTTGTCTTATCCATAGTTAACTTAAATCCAATTGAAATTGTGTTTGCTGTTACCAAAACACTCCCCAGTGACAATTTGACTTAAAATTAGGAGAGCATTGCACCTCTATTGTACCAGTGTGTATGTGTTGGTTTAAAAAAGCTCTTCTGGACACATTTCAGGAATTCTGCTCCAGCTAAACATTTCACAATTTATCAATTCCAGTTAATTTTGGGGAAATTGGTATGTCCACCTTTCTTTTGCACTTCGAGTCATGGAGACATAGAGATGTACAACACCAAAACACCTTAATTAATCTAGTCCCATATGTAAGAACTTGACCCATATCCCTCTAAACCCTGCCTATTCATGTATCCATCCAGATGCCATTTAAATGTTATAATTGTACCAGCCTTCACCACTTCCAATGGCAGTTCGTTTCATGCACACATAACCTTCTGCATGAAAAAGTTGCCCTTCAGGTCGCTTTTAAACTTTTCCTGTCTCACCCTAAACTCATAACTCTAGGCCAACCATGGACTCCCCCAACCCAGGGAAAAGACATGTCTATTTACCCAATCTGTGCCCCTCATGATTTTATACACATCTATAAGGTCAACTTCAGCCTCTGACGCTCCAGGGAAAACATCCCCAAGCCTATTCAGCCTCTCTCTGTAACTCAAATCCTCTAACCCTGGCAACATCCTTGTAGATCTTTTCTGAACCCTGTCAAGTTTTACAACATCCTTCTCTGAGATTTGGTGACATATTTGTCTTTCAATCATTTCCATTTCATTTTGATATCTACATTATACCAGTAATGTGATTGGTCACTTCATTGTTTTTAATTCTGCCGCAAGGTCTCATTTCAGGAAACCCCAAAGATGTCCTACCTGACTGCAGTAATCAACATCTTGATGAAAATTCCAGCACCATGTCTTTTTCTGCATAATTTTCGGAAGTCCTGCAATGTTTCCAATCGACGCTCAAGTACCACAACCAACATTCGAGCTGATGACATTTGAAATATGTACAGATGTGACCATCCAGTCTATCAGAACAACTTAAGATTATCCACATTTTACAAGTCGTGAAACACAAGGGTCTGAGCTCCCTGCCACCGACACTTAAACTGAATTCACTTCTGTGAATTTTGCTCTCCTTCCTTTACCCTGCAGTTAACTCATTCCTGTAGAGCACATATCATGGAATTCCCCTTCAACATATCAAAAGAAAAGCAAAAGCTTGAATTAAGAACACGCAAGCAAGACAAAAAGTGTAGGGAAGCCAAATACAAACACAAAATAAAGTTGAACAGCTTTGTTACTTTTTAAGATTCTCACATTAAAAATGTGTTCCACTAATGAGCACCAGCAGATTGAACATTTCGAAACGATTCCTGGTCTGATACTTGTTTCACCTCCGACTTTGAGGCTTGAACTGTATCAATGTTGCTCCAACATTCGCTTCAAAATTTGGGGAAGTTGTTTTCCCAATTAAAGCTCTGATTAAGAAAAGGCAATTATATTCCACTTGACTGATACTGTCAAAAAGGGAATGTATCGCCTATCACTCCCACATACACATTCAATGTGTATTTACCCTGTTTCGTTGCCTTACCAGGATTACTGACAGCAGCAGGAATTGAGATATAAGTCTGATCTATCTGGTAAATTACATGGTATGTCATTGTTTTTGTTCCACACAGGACACTGACCATATAAAGAACGATTTACACCGAGGATGTCTTATTTGTACCAGAGGACTATCCATAGAGACAGCCACCATGGCAATTAGAACAGAGCTTTTCATAACACTCCATTGCATAAACTGAATGGACAAACCGTATTTCTGTCGAGTTCAATGTTCTCATTAACGGGTCGACCCAAACAAACACCATTGTTCTAGAACAAATTCAGTTTCATTCCTTGAAATAATCGTGGTTTCATTCGAAAGTCCCATTAAATATGTGTTTGTCGTTGATGTACTGAATACTGTGTCACAATGTGACGAACAAAAAGCATTGGTACTGAGGTGGTGAACAATCTGAGTAAGGTTAGCCCTGGGGTTGATTTCGATTAACTCTCTCATTAACTAATCCCTGTCATTGATATAATGAAGAATCTCACTAACATTAGATTTCGCGTTTCGTTGATGAAATGTGTCAATAAGAATGGTCGCGCTTTTGACTTCGGAAAACTTGTTTTGGTGTTGACTTGATTGACATCCTCAGTAACAACAGCTCCTGTGTCAATTTCTAACCAATTTTGTCAACAATGGGCGAGCTGTTAAAGTGATGAAAATTATTCCTTGTGGAAAACAGAAGAAGGAAGGAGAGAGAAAATGTCAGGGAAACTCAATTTAATGGCTCCAATGCAGACGACGGGAATTGATAACTCATTTCTTTCAGTTTTCCTTTTCGGATTCCTGCTCGCTCTCTTCTGTTGACATAGGTTGTTTGGATATTAATACTTGCTTTCATTCGTTGAATGAGATTTCGTCCTTTCATTCGCTTTGAAGATGTTTTATTCTTGTTTCAATAGGGGACTTGCACAGGAAGCTAAGTGAATCACAGTTCGTTGTAACTGGAGACTGTTTCATGCTTTCTTTAATAGGGACTTGCGGAGAAAGCTGTGTAGAACACATTTCTATGTTACTGGTACCTCACTCAGGAGGCAGCCATGCACATTGATTTGTTTTTTTAGAATCTATCTTTGCAGGCTCAGTCTATTCCTGCGACAATGGTCACATGCATTGATGGTTACCTGTCAGAAGACAACGAAAAGGTTGCCGTCAAACACATTTTCCTTCGTTATGAATCTATCAGCTTTTTGAGTGTCTGCTTTTGCTCTCACTGCTCCTGCAAACACGTACAACTGGATAAAATTCTGAACGTGCACCGCTGCAATCACTGTAATAATTTGCTTGCACAGTATCCCGGTTTAAATCAGTATCTTTATTTCTTAGTCCACAGTCCAAAATAAGGAAACTCAAATGACGCGGTACTTTATATTAGCATACTGGAAAAACACTTGACAAAACTCAACCAATTCAGTTGCAATTATTCTGTGGCGTTTGTTGTTAAACTGGATGTATCCATTAGATCCTTCATAAACCACATAAAACAAAATGGAGGAACGGAAACAAATTCATACCAGTTCCACTATGAGAAAATTGCATCCACAGGGTTGCCAATGCTTCATTTGTTTCTCAATCTGATTTATTTATCAGTTCTAGCAAGTATCATTGTCATCAAATTCTGAAGAGATATTCACCGTTATTTCACCAATTAAGTAATACTGTATTAATGTCGGGTCATACAATTTCGCTTTAAAATACCGCATCTACATTGCCGATACCTTTCTATACCTTTTCCATACTTGAAATATGCAACTCTATAGTTCCTTTAGTTTAAAATGCAGTAAGAAAAGTGAAGAACATATAAACATACACACCAATTAAAGTATATATTTGCGCAACTGCAGTATGCGGATTTCTATTAAAATAAAAATCTGGCCAAAATGACTTTGTACAAACAAGAGCAGTTTATCAAGGACATACTGTAGGACTAGTGTAAATATTGGAGAGAGTTTCAAATGTGAAGGCCGCATTTGGAATTCTGGCTGCTAAAGTTTCCCATTCTTAATGCAAAATGGAAAATTAGGAGACCTTTCCGAATGTAACCGTGGTGTTAATGTGATGAACTGTCTCAATAACAATGACCCCATTACTGATCTGCTAAACAGAGACAATGACAATCGTCTTCGTGTTGATGTGATGAACAATCTCAGCGAGAATAGCCCTGGCGTTCAGAGTTTTCTTTTAGACTTTCAGTATTTTTCCCCTCGTTTTTTTGGACGAAGCAGTTTAAGAATTATCAAAAAGCCACTGTAAGGTATAACATTTTAAATTGTATACTTACCAGAGAGCTAGTTGGTTGTAGTTAACAAATAAATACAAAAAGATTTCGGGTGGTTTGCATTTGTCAGGCCATTTGGCACTTACCTAAAGGATTGATGGTTTGTAATTGCCCAAAGAGGGCGTACTTGTTTCTCGCCTCGAAATCAGTATTGTCTGGATTATTCCTGGGATCACGCACTCATGAGTATCACAACAGGAGAGGAGAGAGGATGAGTGCGTGGCGGGTGAGCTGGTGCAAGAGGATTCGCATTTTGGACCATTGTGATCTTTTCCAGCGTGCAGGTGACCTGCATAAGGGGTCCTTAAATTGGAAGGTGGGTGTGGGGCAACATCCTGGTGGGGAGATTTGCTACTCAGAAGGCTTTAAACTAGTAAGAGATGAGATAGAGATGGTGGGAATTCCAAATAGATACTGACAAAAGAGATAAGTGTCAGGCTAGTACAGTACATAAGTGGGAGCAAGTTAAATTGTCAAGGCAGGCAAGAGCACGGCAGAGTAGCAGGCAAGACGGATAAATTAAACTCCATTTATTTCAAAGCAAGAGACCTGACACGCAAGGCAGAGGAACTAACTGCACGGTTGGAAATATGGATCTGGGATACAGTAGCTATTCGAGAAATGGGACAGACAGCTTAATGTTCCACGGTATAGCTACATACAAAAGATCGAAAGGGAGGAAAGACCAGCGGAGGGGCGTGGCGCTTTTTGAGTAGGAATAAAATTACTCTGTACTTTGGGGAGAATATTCCTGGAAAAACATCCAGTGAAGTTATTTGCACAGAACTGAGAAATTAAAAATGGAAGACATCCTAATTGGAATTGGACTAGGCCATCCAACAGTCAGCAGAAAATTGAGAAGCAAATTTGTCAGGAGATCTCTGATATTTTTAAGAGAAGTAGAGTTGTAATGGTAGCAGATTTTAACTTTAAAACATAGACTCGGAATTCCATTATGGTAACGACTTGAAAGGAGAGGAATGTTTAAGTGTGTACAAGAAAGCTTTCTTAATCAGGCGTGGTAAACATACTAGAGAAGAAGCAAACTTCACCTTCTGTTCAGAAATAAGGCAGGACAAATTACTGAGGTATGAATAGGAGAGCACTTTGGGCCAAGTGGTCATAATTCTATTGATTGTAAAATGGTTGCCGATAAGAATAGCCCTTATCTAAAACTTTAAGTTCTCAAATGGAGTACGGCCAGTTTTGATGGCATTCAGCAACAACTTTCAAAGCTTGACTCGGCGAGGCTACTCGTGGGTAAAGGGATGGTTGGGACTCTGGAGACCTTTCAAATGAGGTAATGAGTGTTTGGAGATTGGGTGTCCCTGTTAGAATGCGGGCAATGCTTGCAGGTGTAGGGATTGCTGGGTGAGGAGGGAAACTGGGGCACTGGTCAAGAAAAAGAAGGCATATGTCAAGGATATTCAGCTGGAATCGAGTGGGTGTTCCAGAGGTGTATAAGGGCAGTATGAAATATTTAAGAGGAAAGTCAAGAAGGCAAATAGGTTTAAGGAGAATCCAAAGATATTTTGCAAATATATTAAGGGCAAAGGAGCAACTAGGCAGAAACTAGGGCCGCTTAAAAATCAGCAAAACCTTCTAAGTGTGGGAAGACAGGAGGTGGGTAAGGTGCTAAATGGAAATTATGTGTCGATATTTACTGTGGTGAAGGGCAGTTCGGGAACTTGGGGAAATAAACAGTGATGTCTTTAAAACAACCCATATGAACGAGGAGGAGGGCTGGATGGCTTGAAACGCTAGTACATAGATAGACCCATAGACCCAAATAAAGTGATTCCCAGAGCTTTGTTGGGAAACTAGGTAAGAAATTGTTGGGTCCCTTCCTCGGATATTTGCATTATCAACAGCCAGGGGTGAGGTGCCAGAGGACTGAACATTGGCTAATGTGAGGGAACTATGGACCAGTAAGCCTTATGTCAGTGGTGGAGGGATAGGATTTACATGCATTTGGAAAGACAAGGACTGATTAGAGATCATCAAAATGACTGCGTACAAGGAACATAATGTTTGTTTTGAAGAAGTGACTGAGAAGACTGATGAAGGCAGAGTGATAGACTTTGTTAATATAAACGTCAGCAAGGCGTTCAACAAGATTCTGCAATGTCAGAACAAATTGGACACAGAGGCAGCTAGCCAATGGATAAAATAAAAATTGAAAGTAGGAGACAGAGGTTGGTGGTGCAGGTTTGTTATTTTTCGGACTGGAGGCCTGTGACCAGCAGTGTGCCGCAAGGGGCGGTGTTGGTTCCAATGCTATCCCTCATATATGTGAATGTGAAATGGACAGTATGTTCAATAAGTTTGCAGAATACACCAAAATGGACAGTGAAGAATGTCAGCTGAGAGTACAATGGGATCTGCATCAGATGATCTTTGTATTCTCTCAGCCAGATGTGAGGTTCCAGAAGGCTGGAGAATGTCCAATGTTTTCATTCATTTGAGAAAGGCCACAGCGATAATTCAACAAATCCTAGGCCAGTGAGCTTTGCATCAGTCATAGGGAAACATTTGGAGAAGGTTCTTAGGGATAGGATTTACTTACATTTCGGAAAGCAGGGACTTAATAGAGATACTCTGCTTAGACTTTTTGCAGAGCATGTCTTGTTTCACCAATGTGATGGACTTGTTTTAAGGAAGTAATGAAGATGATTGATGAGGTAACGGCAGTGGATGCTGTCTACAAGGACCTTGCTAAAACCTTTGACAAAGTCCCCCATTGTAGGCTGGCGCAGAAAACGAAGTCATATGGGATCCACAGTAAGTTAGTAAAGTTGGATACAATGTTGATTTGGTCATAGAAGAAAGAAAGTAGTTATGGAGGGTTTTTTTTTGCTGAATGTCTGCAATCTTTGGAGTTCCACAATCTTTGGATCAGTGCTGGGAACTCTTTTGTTTGGAACTTGTGTAGATGATTTCTGTGAATTTGTCTGTGGTCCATCCAGTAAGTTTTTTTTTTATACCACACAAAAATTGGTTGAGTTGTAAGAAATGACGAAGGTTCTCATGGAATGTGGTAGGTTGTAAAATCAGTTGGAAAGTTGAGCTGAGAAATGACAGATCGAGTTTAATCTGGACAAATGTGAAGCCGTGCATTTTGGAAGGTCAAATACAAAGGAAAGTACATGGGAAACGGCAGGCCACTTCGGAGCAAAACATTCAGAGGGTTCTTGGGGTCCAAATCACGCTCTCTGAAACTGGCAAGTGTCTTCTTTGTTTTGGGATAGATTAAAGAAATTAGCAAGTCATGCCACAGCTGTATAAAACTTGAGTTGAGCCGTATTTGGAATACTATCTACAGTTCTGGTGACGATGATAAAGCAAGGATATGGAGACATTGGAGAGAGCGCAAAAGAGGTTCACCAAGATGTTGGCCGGATTAGGGTATATTAAATATCAGGCGAGGCTGTACAAACTTGCACTATTTTCACTGGAGCGTCAGAGGCTGAGATGGCGTGATAATAGAATAAAAAATTATGCTAGGCTTGGAGTGGGCAGATTGTCAGGATATTTTTCCAGGGTAGAAATATTTAATACAAAGGGATAGAAGTTGAAGCTGAGAGGGGGAATATTTAGAGAAAATTCCAGAGACAAGATTTTTTAAGGAGAGTGTGACATAAGAATTGGTAAAAGCAACTATGAAGCTTTTGTACAGACACGTGAACAGGAAGTGAATAGAGGGTAATGGATTATGAGCAGAAAGGTGCGCTTACTTTTATAATGGTATCATAGTCAGTGCAGGAGTAGTAGGCCAAAGGTTCTGTGCCTATACTGCACTGTTTCATGCCCTACGTTCTATGTTTCATCCTCTACGCTCTATATTTTATGTTCTGTGCTCTGTGTTGTATGTTCTACGATCAATGTTATATGTTCTTTGACTACATTGTGATTCTGGTGATCAGTGTCATCGACACTGAAATCTATGAATCAATGTCATTGACACCATCTGCACTGCCTTCACGTGGAGCTAAGTTACCAGAAACGTCTACACTATGCACACCAGAGCCAAATGAGCAGCACCATCTGCATTGCTCACTCCCAGTGGTAATCGCCATCATCTCAACATCGTGGATTTTTGGATGATTGCAAACTTAGAATAAACGTAATGTATATATATTGTAATGTGCTAATAATGTAAGACGAAAGGATTATTTATTTATTTGTTTATTCATGGAGTTTTTCATTGAGGAGGGGAAGGGATGACTATGCAATGGTTTAAGAGGTATATTTTGTCTTTTATTTTGAAGGGAGGTTCAAATGCAGAGGTACTGAGCAGTCTCCGTGCTTGTGAAGCCTTTAAAAATATTGGGACAATAGAAGCAACCTGAAATTGTGTGGTCAAGCTCTCAGAGAACCAGGATTTTTAGTTTTTTTCAGTAGTAGTTGCTGAAGGGCGATTGAAGAAGTGGAAGCTATCTACTCCCTCTCCTGGTTACAAGTAAGTGCTAAGGTTTTGCTTCCTGCTGCTGGAGTTGCATGTGAGACAGGCCGTGTTCCTTTTGCCAAGGCTGTGTTTATGGGATGTTAGTAAATTGTAATAGTTAATTAGCAATAGTTGCTACATTTATTATTTTGTCAAACATTTCGATAGAGTTGCTACTAAGCCAAATATTTTCAATTTTTTTTGTTGTAAGTTGCATATTGCGTATGGATAAACTTTGCTTTTCTTAACGTCGAGTAATTTGACGAATTGCATCTGGAATGCACCACCTTGTGTTTACCTTCAAAATAAGAAATTGGGACGGTCTAGGCTATCTTCTTAACGTATTTTCAGGGGATTTGGCCTGCTGCATAACATTGGTGATCAGAACCATCTGAAGCTTCCTATCCCAGACACAGGTGACCTGCAACATCTGCACCATTCTATTCCAGATCTTGGTGGTCAACAACATTTATACCACGCTATCCCACACCCTGGTCATCAGCACCATCTGCATCGTCTTCTGCCAGATCCTAGTGACCAGCAACATTTTCATTGCCCCCTCCTGGCGTTCAACACTGACTGCACTACATTCTTCTGGGGTTGACCGCTCACGACCACCTGCCATGTGTCTCTTCTCCCGACCACACTGCAATTTTCCAAATCCCAGTGATTAACGTTGCCTGTATGTTCACCTGGAGGATAGTCCTAAACCATGATTTCCATTCTGATCCATTGTAACAACAGATGCACTAAAGTCTGTCTGCCTTGGCATGGGTGTAAATATGCGAATCCAAAGTCAATGCTATTCCGTGAAAAGTGACAGTAAAGTCAATACAGGAAAATAATTGTTTACTTCTAATTTGATTATGTACTGGGTCTCTTTTGCCTGCAATTTTATCTCCTTTATTGACGTGAGCTGTTTAGGAAGCAAATGGCATGTCATGAAATGTAATACGGAATGGAGTTGAAGGACCTGGGAAACAGTGGTCAGCATCATCACTTCTTTATGTGTATGAAATTGCTATCTACTGGTGCATGCACTTGCCCCAACACCATACAAATATTCGGAAAATAAACATTGAAATAATCCATTTTAGATACATATGAATATTGATACGTTTCAATTTTACATGTGCATTCTTAGGTTTTGATATCACGCCACGCACCCGTTCAGCCTCCCATTTCTGCACATCAACGTCCCGCCAAAATAATTGGTTTCTTATACACAGTTATCTAAAATGCTGTCGACTACAGTAAATCTTCAATTTAACTTTCAACTGACCTCACATGTTTTGAAACTATAAATGACATTTAAAATTATAACCTCTGATCTAGGTCGATTCTACATTTCTACTGTTTACATAGTTTCCCATTTAGAGTGAATAAATACTTCACACCATTTTTTAGCTCTTCTCTGAATTTTCTCTGAGTCAGTCCATAGATGCAAGTGTTTGTGCAGCAACTAAGAAGTTGCAGCATGAACCCAACTTGCTGTGTAATGTAAATCGGGTTGCTGTAATATTTGTCTGTGTAATAAAAATTGATCACGGGCCAGTTAATTGAATGTATGACATGCACAATCCACAAGAGTATGAAATTGGCAGAAAGACTGAAAAGTAAAACGATGGATTTTCTCCGACTTTTCATCTCTGAATCATTCTGATTCTCAGTTGTTCTCTGGAGACCCTTGCGGACTCTATTAGCCACAATAATATTTCTCACAGTTAAAGTATTGAACAAGATAATTAACAGGATGGGTATGAGAGGCGTTATGATGCTGTCTATCCATTCAAAAGCCTTCCACAAAGGGGAAATGTGATAATCATCTGTTGCAACGCAGTGCCATGGCATGTTATCAATTGTATAAGCCGGTTCACTTATAAAGTAAAATGGAATGGTCCTTACACAGCTGAACATAAACACAGAAGAAATAACTATCTTTGCTTTTTTTGCAGTGCAATATCTTGTCCGTAGCTTCTGACTGCAAATAGCTACAAACCTGTCAAAAGTGAAGGTGACAGTGAACCAGACTGAACAGTCAACTGCTACAATGTAGGCAACAAGATTCACCTTGCACACTGGCGTCAGAAGGAGAAAAGTAATTGGTAAGTACATGTTATTAATCCGGTGAAATATAACATGGATGACAACCACTGTTAGATCCGCTGCAGCCATGGCTATCAGGTAGTGAGTGATGCATTTGGAGAGACCACACTTGCCTCGTGACAGGATCAGAATTGCCACCAGATTAACTGTAAGAAGCAGGAGGCAAAAGACTTAACAGCTTGATTTATACGATTTGCTACTACTTGTTTTGTACTTCCAAATGAGATATTGTTAATTTAAAGACAATTCCATTTATGATTAAAAAACCTATACAGTATAGGAAGCTACTTATGCAATGTAATAGATTGAATAAACATCATGACATCAATAGACACAAAGATGGTCGGTAAAATAAAAATCGGGCATATCTGAAGAAATTAGTTGTCTTAAACAGATAACAGTTACTACTTACTAATTACATTACTTACTAATCTTTGGAAAATTTAATTGTTCTACATAATTTCATTCTGTGTGCTGATGGTTTCCACATGCAGGAGTCGAAAATGTTGTGTATGTGCTCTTTGATATGTAAAATCAGGATAGCTCATTGCCATCTTAACAGTAATAATTAGTGCAACAATGATATTGTGCTTTCCCCCTTTTGCCTCATGGACTGTGGAATTGGTGATCGTTCAGCATAGAGATTGCACTCTTGCCTTGTTGGGCAGTCTGTGCATTAGAGAGTGCACTGTCATTACGTCATGAATTCTATGTGCGACATGGAGAGTGCACACACTCTGCATTGGATGACAGACTATATGGGTACATAAGCCTGCCAAAAGCAGTTATACCTTCTCTCACACAATAACAATAAATTCAATTATATCACAGTTCCCTCCTCCCTTATTTCGATATTCATATTATGCTAATCAATAGTGAACATAGATACAAAGTAGCATTTAAAACCTCAGCCATGAGTTCTGGTCACCACACCTTGATTGCTATTTTGATCTCTTTAAAAAACCGCTCTTTGGTAAAGCAAGGAACTGTGGCTGCTGGGAATCTGAAACAAAGATAGATGCTGAAAGGCATCTTGACTTTATCCAGCAATTCTTAGTTTGAGCCCTACTGATTCCCTGGTTATTCTCTTTCCCTTCGTGAACCTATAACATACAGAAGCGTTAAATTCTCCTCAATGTTACTCATCAGTGTTCTTTTCATGTCCTCTCTTCACTCTCGACTTTAAATTAAGGAAGCCTTTCTGTGCTCTTCTTCAGATTGTATTCTTCTGAGCCTTTTGCATCTGCCATTATATTCGTTTATTTTGCCTTATACAATCCTGTACATTCATTGACATCCAATGATTTTGATACTTCTTTATTTTTACCTCACCATTCACCCTTACTGGATCATGTTGGCCATGTCCTCACAATATTACCTCTTTGCATTCCATTTCCGTGCTCATAGATGGATTTTTCTCTATGCATATGCTCCCAGTCCATATTCGGCAGATTATGCTTTATCAGACAAACAATTGCCATGCCTAAAATCAGAATTTTCATTTCCTGTTATCACCAAAGGTCTTTTCCACTTCTCCAGCTATGATTTGTCTGGCTTCACTGTTCCTTATTTATAGGGCTTTGCACATATATACTTAAGCCTCCCCTGAATATCTTTCGTGAATACTGCCGCCTTTAAGCATTTTGCACTTTACCTATCCCACTTAATATTGGAGGAATTAAAATCTACGCTTTGTTTTAAGCGCTGCTTTTTAATTTGCTGCCATATTTGTCTTTCCATCTCTCTCAGGCTGTTTACGCATCTACAATGTGATTGCCAACATTTTTGTTCTTAAGTCTACCACATGGCCTAATTTGAGGAAATGTCCACGATAGCTGACCTTACTGCAGTCACTGACATCTTGATAAATATTGCATTATCGCGCTTTTACTCTCTTGCAGGTGCACGTCTATGTATTCAATCGATGCTCAAGTATAAACACTTCCTGGTGAAGGGCTCTGGCCGGAAACATCCATTTTCCTGCTCATCTGATGTTGCCTGACCTGCTGAGCTTTTTCCAGCAACACACTCTCAACGCTCAAGTACCAACATTCGTTGTTCGAGCAGGTAGAATCTGTACTTCCTACAGTAGTGGCCTTCTAGTTTGTCAAGAGGAATTAAGATTTCTCACACATTGTGCAGAAACAAGGTTCTGAGCTCCTCTGCCGCATCGAGTCTTAAACAAACTTTCTTTCTGTAAACGGTCCTCTCTTTCCCTTAGGAGAAAGTGAGGACTGCAGATGCTGGGGATCAGAGCTTAAAAATATGTTACTGGAAGAGCGCAGCAGGTCAGGCAGCATCAAATGTGAAGGAGAATCGACGTTTCGGGCATAAGCCCTTCTTCAGGAAGGGCTTATGCCCGAAGCGTCGATTCTCGTTCTCCTTTGATGCTGCCTGTCCTGCTGCGCTCTTCCAGCAACACATTTTTAAGCTCTGATCCCCAGTATCTGCAGTCCTCACTTTCTCCTAGTTGATTTTAACCTACTGCGAATTCTCTTGCAAGAATGCCTTCCTTGAAGAACCTCTTCTCCTCCCTCTCTTTCCCTTACCCTGAATTTCGCTCAGTTCTGTCGAGCACACATTATAGAATTCCTCTCCAGATAATCCAAGAAGTAAAGAAGCTGAAGTTAATAGTACGCACACAAAGAACATTGTACATAGAAGTCAAATATAACCTCAAAATACAGTTAAAAGCTTTGTTACTTTTAAAAATGCCCATATGTCAAACGTGACCAATCAATGGACATCAGGAGATAAAAGGCATTGATCGGATTCCTCATCTAATATTTGTTTTACCTCTGATTATGAGGTATGAACTATATCAATGTTGCTTCAACGTTCGCTTCACATTCGGAGACATAATATGTTAAAAATAAAACTCACATGGAGAAATCAACAAAATCACATTTCATTTGACTCATACTGCCAAATAGGGAATTCATGACGTAACACTCCCATATGCACATTCAATATTTAGTACCTTGTAGCATTGTCTTACCAGGAATACTGACCGCAGCAAGGATTGGGTAATAAATCCGATCTATCTGGTAAATTACAGAGTATTCCATTGCTTGATCTCAACATAAGTGCCTGCCTTGTCTGGTAAGGACCTTGACAATATGTACACAAAATTATTCCGAGAGAGCATTATTTATTCCAAAGAGAATTGTCCACAGAGACCGCCAGCTAGGGACTGCCAGCAGAGCTATTAGTAATACGTCAGAGAATGAATTGAATTGACAAATCACCACTGCTTGTTAAATTTATACTCAGGAGAAAATACACATTAATGGATAAGTGAAAAAAATTCAACAACTAAGACATGTGCATTATCTGAAAAAGTTATGTCTTTGTTCAACAATTTGAAAAGTAGTAAATTAGGTGTTTGTGACTGATGCGACGAACATTCTTCAGAAGAAAAGCTTTGATACTGAGGCATAATCTGAACGACATAATCCCTGCCATTGCCGTGATGAACAATCTCGGTAACATTAAGCATGCTGCTCCTGTGATGAAAAGTCTCACTG
Source organism: Chiloscyllium plagiosum (assembly GCF_004010195.1). NCBI lineage: Eukaryota > Metazoa > Chordata > Chondrichthyes > Orectolobiformes > Hemiscylliidae > Chiloscyllium > Chiloscyllium plagiosum. The sequence continues at coordinate 4,325,318 of NC_057746.1, read as the reverse complement.
ACATAAACCATCGTGTTTTTCTCAAAGTTCCTGCGACATTGGCCGCACTGTTGATTTCAGAATAAGTCTCAGCAATAATTTCCTCGGTATTAACTTGAAGAACAGCTTCAGTAACAATCGCAAACAGTTCCAGGAAAAACGTGTCCTTATGTTAAAGTGATGAATATTATCTTTTGAGGAAACCAAAAGAAGGAAGGGAAGGTAAAATATCAGGGAAATTCAATACAACATGGAAGTTGCTTTTATTTCTTTTTTTCCCGCTGATTTCTTCTAATTAGACTTAGAAGAATAAGAATCAGGTTCATTATCACGTGTACATAATTACAGAAGTAAAATGAAAACTTTCCAACATCGTCCCTCAAGAAGCCAAATTAGGTGCAGTTACTTCGCTCCAGACCTCAACCACGCCAAGGTAAGTTTTCTTTACAAAAAAAACACTTTAAAATCTTTACAAAAGAGAGAGAGGAAGAAAAAACAAAAACGAAAAAGCAGATGGATGGACGAGCACTGGGCTGAGAATCCCAAACAATGTGTTTTAATAGACGCAAGGTTGTTTTCATATTGATTTTTTTTCCATTCTTTAGTTGAACGTTCACCTTTTCACTGTCTTTGAAGGTTTTTTATTCTTTCTTCAATAGGGGACTTGCAGAGGAAGATGACAAGAAGATAATTCCCTCCACCTAATCGGTGCATCACAGATAGAGGATCACAGAGTCTTCCAAGAGCATCCCAAATGCTGCCGGCACTGTAACTCTGTATTTGGCATTGCTCATCCACCCAGCTTGCACATTCCTGGGCAGGTGCAATTTAACATGGTTAATTCACCTAACCTGCCCCTCTGTTACTAAGACACAGGGAGGACATGCAAATTTCACACAGTCACCCCAGCATGGAATCAAATCTTAGTTCCTGGCGCTTTGAGGAAGCAGTGCTTGCCGCTGTGCCACTGCGTCAGCCTCTTAATGGAGACTTGCTGGTATCTCCATGCAAGAAGGAGAGGAACATGCACACCGAATATTTATGGGTTCTCTTTGCGGATTAGGTGCTTTTCTGTTATGGTGGCCCCATACATCAATGGTCACCTGGTCAGAAGCCGGTAGATATGTTGCTGTCAAATACGTATTCCTTCATTTTGAATCGATCAGCTTTTCGTTGTCTGCTTTAGCTCTCACTGTTCCTGGCAAAATATAAAACTGAATACAATTCAAAACGTGTTGTGCGAAACAGACGTTTTAAAACTTCATCATTTGGTTGGCCAGTATCCCTAGTTTAAAGCAGTATCTTTGCTTCTGGTTCACAGCCTAAAATAAATAAAATCAAATGACTATGTATTTTACATTACATACGGGGAAAATACTTGACTGAACATCAACAAAGCAAGTGGAGTTATCTAGCTGTGTTGTTGCTCAGCTGGATGCATCACATAGATTCTTCATAGTCCACTGAAAAGCAAATATAGAAACAGATTCGTACCCAGTTTGTCTGTGAGAAGATTGTCTCCACAGGGCTGGCAGTGCCCTGTTTCTATCTAAGATTGATCTACTGAAGAGGTGCTTGCAAGTGTCGTCGACATCAAATTCGAAAGATATATCCACCTTCATCACACAAAATGAGTTATATTCATGTGAGGTCATGGCAATTGAGTTTAAATCAGCGCTTCGACATTCCAAATACTTATGAATCAATTCATATCTGAAGTTCTGTCATTTACTTAGCCAAAGTCGTTAAAATACAGTGATACAGGCGAAGAACATATACACTGATTAAAGTATATGTTTAAACAATTGGAATTTGCTGACTTTAATTTTAAAAATAAAACGACTGGCCAAAATTGCCTTCATAGAAACAAGGGCAAATTACCTAGGTCATATCATAGGATAAATATCGTGAGGAGTTTCAATGTGAATGCTCCAATTGGGATTCCTGTTCCTAAAACTTTCCATTCTTAATACTACTTCGCAAACAGAAAATGTTTCAGTCCATGTTAATGTTTCGAAAATTTTCACGAACAATGTCCCTGTTGCTGATGTGCTGAACACACTCCGTAACCATTCCCAGTTTTGACGCGCTGAACAGACTCAGTAACAATAACCCTGGTGTTCAGATTTTTGTTTTAAAGTTTCGGGTTTTTTTTCTTATTCGTTGTTGGGTGCGCAGTTTCAGGATTATCTCAAACTGTTTGAATTAGCTATTGCTCTTCCAGTGCTTTCGGGTCTTCTGGTCTCAAAGGTCATCGTAACAAGAGTTGGAAATCTGAAATGGAAACAGGAAGTCCTTCCGTGAAAGGACTGCTACAAGAACCAGATTGAAAGAGTGGCCGCAGCTTTGAAAGCAAATAACTGTGTGGAAGGCATTCTAAAGAAATTTTAAGAGAAACAGTAATTGAAGCTTAAATTGCAGATGATGTGGAGCCAATGAGGCATATTGGAGCCATTCTTGTGGGCAACAAGAAATTTATTGGTCTGTGGACTAACGAGTGAGAGTTATGAGTGACAGAGAGGTTTTCCTCGCCAATAACTCTGTGATTGTTTGTTGGTTGCATGAACAACGAGTTGGAAAAAAGCTACAGAGACACAGGGGGAGGCTGAGAGGAGAAGTATGCAGACCCTCTTCCATCCAAGATGCCGTGTGTTCTCTGCAGTCAAAACCCTGTTTCAATGATAAGTAAGCTGGTTACTTCTTTCTGCAGTAAGCTGCAACTTTTGAATTGATAAAGCATGTACATTTTTCAAGTGAAGCAGCCTCTCTGTGATCTCTAAAAAAAAAACAAATGAAACATCAGAGAATGAGACCAGAACAACAAGGGGTCTGGTCTGCCTTTTGAAGATTTTTTTGCAACTCAGTGATGAAGTGCATTTGGTCTGGAAATGTTTTGCTTTAAAGCACATTCCGGTTCCCCCGCTAATAGTTTATTCTTGTTCAAAGTACACGATCGATTCTTAAGAGCCAATGTGCTCAAACAACTGGTGGATGTTTGCATGTTAGCAGGGGTCTGTGAAGTTGACGAGGCAATGGAGCCAGATGATATTCATCTGAGGGCTTAACAGTAATTGAGGTTGTAGAAGAAACGTAGAGGACCTGTCCACATACTTGTCGTCTTCTCTCAACTCGAGAGAGGTATTGAAATGCTAGACAAATGCAAGCACTTCTCTCGTTCAGAAATGTTAATCAGGATAAGCCCAGTAGTTATAGGCATGTTTGTGTAATTTCGGTGTTGGGAAAGTTTCTAGAGATAATTATTCGTGACAGAATTAGTAATTGCGTGGAAAAATGTGGATTGACTATGAATGGGTACTGTGGATTTGGAACTGATATCCTGAACATTTTTCGGAAGATTAACAGATAACTCGATCGGCGTAGTATAAGATCATATGACCTAGGAGTGGAAACAAAGCCATTCGGCCCATCGTGTCCACTCCGCAATTTAATCATGATTGATGGATGTTTCAATTATACTTACCCTCACTCTCCCCGTAGCCCTTAATTCTTTGCAAGATCAACAACTTATCAATCTCTGCCTTGAAGACACCCAATGGCCCAGACTCCACTGCACTCCATGGCAATGAATTCCACAGGCCCACCAGTCTCTGGCTGAAGAAATGTCTCCTCATTTCCATTCTAAATTGACGACCTCTAATTTTAAGCAATGCCCACGGGTCCTCGTCTCCCCACCAAGCGGAAACAACTTCCAATGTCCACCCATTCTAAGCCATGCATTATCTTGTAAGTTTCTGTTAGATCTCCACTCAACCTTCTAAACTCTAATGAATACAATCCCAGGATCCTCAGCCGATCATCATTTGTTAGGGCTATCATTCCACGGATTATCTTGTGAATGCTCCAGTGCCAGTATGTCCTACCTGAGGGTTGGGGCCCAAAACTGGACCAAGTGTTCTAAATAGAGTTGAACTAGAGCTTTATAAATTCTCGGAAGAACATCGCTGCTTTAATATTCCAACCCACTTGAGATAAATGACAAAATTACATTTGCTTTCTTAATCCGGACTCAACCTGCAAATCAACCTTCACAGAATCCTGGAATGGCACTCCAAGATCCCTTTGTGCTTTGACTTTATGAATTTTCTCATCTTTTAAAAAATACTACATGCCTATGTTCTTTTTTTCCAATGTGCAAGACTTCGCAATTCCTTACGTTGAATTTCATCAGCCCTTTCCTGGACCATTGTCCTAAACTGTCTAAATCTTTCTGCAACTTCCCAATCTCCTCAGCATTACCTGCCTATCTACCTAACTTCATATCGTCAGCGAACTTCGCCAGACTGCCCCCGTCGTTTCATTCAGATCATTAATATATAAAGTGAACAGCTGCGGCCCCAACACTGAACGCTGCGGGACCCCACTTGTCACCAGCTGCCATTCTGAAAAAATAACCTTTTATCTCACTTCTTGGCACTTTTTCACACAGTCAATCACCAATCCATGCCAGTAGCTCACCTCAAACACCATGGATCCTTACCTTACTCAGCAGCCTCCCGTGAGGCACCGTATCAAAGGCCTTTTGGAAGTGAATTAGATGACATCCATTGGGTTTCCCTAGTCTACGAGGAGAAAGTGAGGTCTGCAGATGCTGGAGATCAAAGTTGAAACTTTATTGCTGGAACAGCACAGCAGGTCAGGCAGCATCCAGGGAACAGGAGATTCGACGTTTCGGGCACAGGCCCTTCTCCATTCCTGAAGAAGGGCCTGTGCCCGAAACATCGAATCTCCTGTTCCCTGGATGCTGCCTGACCTGCTGTGCTGTTCCAGCAATAAAGTTTCAACTTTGATCTCCAGCATCTGCACATTCTGAAAAAATAACCTTTTATCTCAATTCTTGGCACTTTTTCACACAGTCAATTACCAATCCATGCCAGTAGCTCACCTCGAACACCATGGATCCTTACCTTACTCAGCAGCCTCCCGTGAGGCACCGTATCAAAGGCCTTTTGGAAGTGAATTAGATGACATCCATTGGGTTTCCCTAGTCTAACCTACTTGTTACCTCTTCAAAGAATTGAAGTGCTGCTGATATGAATTCCCAGAAGATATTCAATGCAGCGAAACAACAGACTTTTGAGGAGAGTTGCATCTTATGGAATGAAAGAATCAGAAGTAGGATTGATTCAAAATTGGCCAGCTAGACGAGGGTATGTACTAGATTTCACCGGGGGCTCTTACTGGACCCCAATTGACCGGACTCGAGGACAGTATTTTACGAGAGTTCACTGGGAGCATTACCGTACTCTTACTTGTTGAGATAAACATTAATGATCTAATTTTTTTGTTAAAAGATTTGGAGCTCGGTTGCTCGTTGTTGTGGTTCTGTTTGCCGAGCTGGGAATTTGTGTTGCAGACGTTTCGTCGCATGACATCCTCAGTGCTTGGGAGCCTCCTGTGAAGCACTTCTGTGATGTTTACTCCGGCATTTATAGTGGTTTGTCTCTGCCGCTTCCAGTTGTCAGTTCCAGCTGTCCGCTGCAGTGGCCGGTATATTGGGTCCAGGTCGATGTGCTTATTGATTGAATCTGTGGATGAGTGCCATGCCTCTAGGAATTTCCTGGCTGTTCTCTGTTTGGCTTGTCCGATAATAGTAGTGTTGCCCCAGTCGAACTCATATTGCTTGTCATCCGCGTGTGTGGCTACTCAGGATAGCTGGTCGTATCGTTTCGTGGATAGTTGGTGTTCATGGATACGGATCGTTAGCTGTCTTCCTATTTGTCCGATGTAGTATTTTGTGCAGTCCTTGCATAGGATTTTGTACACGACGTTGGTTTTGCTCATGATGGGTATCGGGTCCTTTGTCCTGGTGAGTTGTTGTCTGAGAGTGGCTGTTGAATTGCGTGCTGTTATGAGTCCGAGTGGTCGTCGTAGTCTGGCTGTCAGTTCAGAAATTCTCTTGATGTATGGTAGTGTGGCTAGTCCTTTGAGTTCCGTTGTCATTCCGTTGTCTTTCCCTTAGGCAGCTGTTGATGAAATTGCGGGGTTATCTGTTTTTGGCGAACGAATGAGAATGAATGAAAGCTCACAACAAAGCAAAAATGATAACAAACGGAGTTCGAGTTACAAGAAACAAAACAAATGCTTTGAGAGATACGAAACAGTTTCGTGGGCAGCAAGAGTAGTGATACAGACAAATCATAATTTACCAAGTCAGAATTCCAATATATTCCAGCTGATGGTTTCATTATTTTAAGGTGGCATGAGTGCATCAGCACAATTAATCTCGTCGGAAGAGTTGCGGAACTCGTTCAAATTTGCATTCACATATTCTTTGTGAAACACATGGAACCCAAGCAATATCTGACCTACACTGGACTGAGATTTTTAATGACCACCTGGAATTGTATTCAGTGTTTACTTTGTTCAACCCCTGCATATTCAATAACCATTGTTCCCGCGGAATCTTTCTGCTTTGCTTTTTTTTAGCAAAATAGATCATTTCTTTCGTCTTCAACAAGATTGTGTCAACAAGAAATTCTGCAGGGAAATGCCTGGTGATTATAGACTGGTGAGCCTAATGTCCATGGTAGGTAAATTGTCAGAGGAGCTTCTGAGAGACAGGATCGACAAGCCTTTCGAGAGGCAAGGACAACTTTGGGAGAGTCAGCATGACTGTATGTATGGAAAATTGTGTCTTACGAATTTGATTTAATATTTCGAAAGAGTGACAAAGAAAGTGGATGAGGACAGTATGGTAGGCGTTGACAACATGGTCTTTCGAAACACCTCTGATAAGGTAGGTCATTGACTAAGGTTAAATCTCATGGGTTTCAGATTTCAAGGAAAGCTCCTCAATTTAAGGCAAAATTGGCTTGACAGTTAGTTATCACACACAGACTGTCATTTAGGTCTGTCATGAAACCTTCTAACGAAGATTTCTGTAATCATGATCAATGAATCCATTTTGTGTGGAAGCAGGCCATTCAGCCCATCGAGTCTATACCAATCCTATGAAGAGCATCCAACCCAGTCCCACTTCTACATAGTCTTGCATTTTCTATGGCGAATCCACCCTCACCTACATAACTTTGGATGTGGGAGAAAACCAGAGAAAACTCATACAGATGCAAGGAAAGCATACAAACTTTACACAGACAGTCGCCCATGGTTGTAATCAAACTCAGTGTCTGGTACTCTGAGACAACACTGAGTCACCACGCTGCCCCCAAAGAACTGTGGATGCTGGAAATCTAATTTTAAAAAAAACTGTTGCAAGACAGCCTGGAGACATTCTCCCAACATTTTCTTACTTTGCGATGGCATGGTGGCATGGTAAGCACTGGATCCTCACAATGCCAGGGAGCTGGATTCGAATCCAGCTTCAGACGACTCTCTGTGTGGAGGGTGAATGTTCTCCCCTTGTCTGTGTGGGCTACCTCCTACAACCCAAAAGGTGTGTAGGTTAGGTGAATTGGCCATGATAAATTGTCCGTAGTGTCAGGGGAGATTAGGGAAAGGGTCTGGGTAGGTTACTCTTTGGAGGGTCAGTGTGGTCTTGCTGTGCCGAATGGCCTGTTTCCACACTGTAGAGATTTTAAGTAATCTGAGAGACCTGCTTGTTCCCTTGCCCGTCTTATACATATAAAATGCCTTTATATTCTCTAAACTATTATCCAGCAGTTATGTTTTTTTCATGTACATCTCTATGACTCTACTTTCCAAATTTAATCTGAATAGAGACCCTGAACTCCTTTGGGGCATGCAACCTTTTGAACCTTTGTATCTGGAACACATTCCTTTATTAATCCTCATACAATCCATTGACACCCAGGGTTCTCTGCACTTGTTGGAACATGATGGCTCTACACTCTTATTCTTACCCTTTTAAATGTCTCCCGTGTTTGCAAATGCATTTTCCTTTTTTTGGTGTTTGATCCCTGTCGACGTGAGTGACATTTTGTCTTGTCATTTTGAAATCGCTTTACATTGATTCAGAATCTTCATTTCATGTCGACCCTTGTCTTATCCATAGTTAACTTAAATCCAATTGAAATTGTGTTTGCTGTTACCAAAACACTCCCCAGTGACAATTTGACTTAAAATTAGGAGAGCATTGCACCTCTATTGTGCCAATGTGTATGTGTTGGTTTAAAAAAGCTCTTGGACACATTTCAGGAATTCTGCTCCATCTAAACATTTCACAATTTATCAATTCCAGTTAATTTTGGGGAAATTGGAATGTCCACCTTTCTTTTGCACTTCGAGTCATGGAGACATAGAGATGTACAACACCAAAACACCTGAATTAATCTAGTCCTGTATGTAAGCACTTGACACATATCCCTCTAAACCCTGCCTATTCATGTATCCATCCAGATGCCATTTAAATGTTTAAATTGTACCAGCCTTCATCACTTCCAATGGCAGTTCATTCCATGCACACATAACCCTCTGCATGAAAAAGTTGCCCTTCAGGTCGCTTTTAAACTTTTCCTGTCTCACCCTATACTCATACCTCTAGGCCAATCCTGGACTCTCCCAACCCAGTGGAAAGACATGTCTATTTATCCAATCTGTGCCCCTCATGATTTTATATACATCTATATGGTGAACTGCAGCCTCTGACGCTCCAGGGAAAACATCCCCATGCCTCTTCACCCTCTGTAGCTCAAATCCTCTAACTCTGGCAACATCCTTGTAGATCTTTTCTGAATCCTGTCAAGTTTTACAACATCCTTCTCTGAGATTTGCTGACATATTTGTCTTTCAATCATTTCCCTTTCATTTTGATGTCTACACTATACCACCAGTAATGTGATTGGTCACTTCATTGTTTTTAATTCTGCCCAAAGGTATCATTTCAGGAAACCCCAAAGATGTCCTACCTGACTGCAGTAATCAACGTCTTGATGAAAATTCCAGCACCATGTCTTTTTCTGCATAATTTTCGGAAGCACTGCAATGTCTCCAATCGACGCTCAAGTACCACATCCAACATTCGAGCTGATGACATTTGAAATATGTACAGATGTGACCATCCAGTCTATCAGAACAACTTAAGATTATCCACATTTTACAAGTCGTGAAACAGAAGGGTCTGAGCTCCTTGCCACCAAGCCTTAAACTGAATTCCCTTCTGTGAATTTTGCTCTCCCTCCTTTACCCTGGAATTGACTCATTTCTGAAGGAAAAAGAGTCATGGAATTCCCCTTCAACATATTACAAGAAAAGCAAAAGCTTGAATTAAGAACACGCAAGCAAGAAAAAAATGCAGAGAAGCCAGATGCAAACACAAAATAAACAGCTTTGTTGCATTTTAAGATTCTCACATTCCAAATGTGTTCCACTAATGAGCACCAGCTGATTGAAATTTTTAAACGGTTCCTGGTCAGATACTTGTTGTACCTCCGACAATGAGGCTTGAACTGTATCAATGTTGCTCCAACATTCGCTTCAAAATTTGGAGAAGTTGTTTTCCTATTTAAAACTCTGATTAAGAAAAGGAAATTATATTCCACTTGACTGATACTGTCAAAAAGGGAATATATAGCCTATCACTCCTACATAAACATTACTGACAGCAGCAGGAATTCAGATATAAATCTGATCTATCTGGTAAATTACATGGTATGCCATTGTTTTTGTTCCACACAGGACACTGACCGCATAAAGAACGATTTACACCGTGGATATCTTATTTCTACCGAAGAGGATTATCCATAGAGACAGCCACCATGGCAATTAGAACAGAGCTTTTCATTACACTCCATTGCATAAACTGAATGGACAAACCATATTTCTGTCGAGTTCAATATTCTCAATAACGGGTCGACCAAAACAAACTCCATAGTTCGTTATCAAATTCAATTTCTTTCCTTGAAATAATCGTGGTTTAATTCAAAAGTCCCATTAAATATGTACTGGTCGTTGATGTACTGAATACTGAGTGTCACAATGTGACGAACAAAAGCCTTGGTACTGAGGTGGTGAACAATCTGAGTAAGGATAGCCCTGGGGGTGATTTCGATTAACTGTCTCATTAACTAATCCCTGTCATTGATATAATGAAGAATCTCACTAACATTAGATTTCGCGTTTCGTTGATGAAATGTGTCAGTAAGAATGGTCGCGCTTTTGATTTCGGAAAACTTGTTCTGGTGTTGACTTGATTGACATCCTCAGTAACAACAGCTCCTGTGTCAATTGCTAACCAATTTTGTCAACAATGGGCGAGCTGTTAATGTGATGAAAATTATTCCTTGTGGAAAACAGAAGAAGGAAGGAAAGAGAAAATGTCAGGGAAACACAATTTAATGGCTCCACTGCAGACGACGGGAGTTGATAACTCATTTCTTTCAGTTTTCCTTTTCGGATTCCTGCTCGTTCTCTTCTGTTGACATAGATTGTTTGGATATTAATATTTGCTTTCATTCATTTGGTGAGATTTCGTCCTTTCATTCGCTTTGAAGATGTTTTATTCTTGTACCAATAGGAGACTTGCACAGGAAGGTAAGTGAGTCATAGTTCGCTGTAACTGGAGACTGTTTCATGCTTTCTTTAATAGGGACTTGCGGAGAAAGCTGTGTAGAATACATTTCTCTGTTACTGGTACCTCCACTCAGGAGGGAGCCATGCATATTGATTTTTTTTTAGAATTTATCTTTGCAGGCTCAGTCTATTCCTGCGACAATGGTCACATGCATTGATGGTTACCTGGTCAGAAGACAACGAAAAGGTTGCCGTCAAACACATTTTCCTTCGTTTTAAATCTATCAGCTTTTTGGGTGTCTGCTTTTGCTCTCACTGCTCTTGCAAGTACGTAAAACTGGATAAAATTCTGAACGTGCACCGCTGTAATCGCTGTAAAGATTTGCTTGCACAGTATCCCGGTTTAAAGCAGTATCTTTATCTCTTAGTCCAAAGTCCAAAATATGGAAACTCAAATGACGCGGTACTTCACATTAGCATACTGGAAAAAGACTTGACAAAACTCAACCAATTCAGTTGCAATTATTTTGTTGTTAAACTGGATGTATCCATTAGATCCTTCATAAACCACATAAAACAAAATGGAGGAACGGAAACAAATTCATACCAGTTCCACTATGCGAAAATCAATCTGATTTATTTATCGGTTCTAGCAAGTATCATTGCCATCAAATTCTGAAGAGGTATTCACCGTTATTTCACAAAATAAATAATACTGCATTGATGTCGCGTCATACAATTTCACTTTAAAATACCGCATCTACGTTGCCAATACCTTTCTTTGAAGTCATACTTCAAATATGCAACTCTGGAGTTTCTTTAGTTTAAAATACAGTCAGACATGTTAGGAACATATAAACATATACACCAATTAAAGTTTATGTTTGCGCAACTGCTGTGTGCGGATTTGTATTAAAATTAAAATGTGGCCAAAATGACTTTGTACAAACAAGAGCAGTTTATCAAGGACATACTGTAGGACAAGTGTAAATATTGTAAAGAGTTTCAAATGTGACGGCCGCATTTGGAATTCTGGCTGCTAAAGTTTCCCATTCTTAATGCAAAATGGAAAATTAGGAGACCTTTCCGAATGTAACCGTGGTGTTAATGTGATGAACTGTCTCAATAACAATAACAATTATCTAAAAGCCGCTGTAAGATACAACTTTTTAAATTGTATACTTACCGGAGAGCTAGTTGGTTGTAGTTCACAAATAAATACACAAAGATTTTGGGTGGATAGCATTTGTCAGGCCATTTGGCACTTACCTAAAAAGATTGATGGTTTGCAATTGTCCAGAGATGGCGAACTTGTTTCTCGCCTCGAAGTCAGTTTTGTCTGGATTATTCCTGAGATTACGCACTCAAGAGTACCACAACAGGAGAGGAGAGAGGATGAGTGCGTGGCTGGTGAGCTGGTGTAAGAGATAGAGATTCGCATTTTGGACGATTGTGATCTCTTCCAGCGTGCAGGTGACCTGCATAAGAGGGACGTATTACACTTGAATTGAAAGGTGGGTGTGGGGCAACATCCTGGTGGGGAGATTTGCTACTCAGAAGGCTTTAAACTAGTAAGAGATGAGATAGAGATGGTGGGAATTCCAAATAGATACTGACAAAAGAGATAAGTGTCAGGCTAGTACAGTACATAAGTGGGAGCAAGTTAAATTGTCAAGGCAGGCAAGAGCACGGCAGAGGAGCAGGCAAGCCGGATAAATTAAACTCCGTTTATTTCAAAGCAAGAGGCCTGACAGGCAAGGCAGAGGAACTAACTGCACGGTTGGAAATATGGAACTGGGATACCGTAGCTATTCGAGAAATGGAACAGACAGTTTAATGTTCCAGGGTATACCCACATACAAAAGATCGAAAGGGAGGAAAGACCAGCGAAGGGGCGTGGCGCTTTTTGAGTAGGATTAAAATTGCTCTGCACTTTGGGGAGAATATTCCTGGAAGAACATCCAGTGAAGTTATTTGCGCGAAACTGAGAAATTAAAAATGGAAGACAACCTAATTGGAATTGGACTAGACCATCCAACAGTCAGCAACTTTGTCAGGAGATCGCTGATATTTTTAAGAGAAGTAGGGTTGTAACGGTAGCAGATTTTAACTTCCAAACATAGGCTAGGAATTTCATAATGTTAAGGAATTGTATGGAGAAGATTTCTTTAAGTGTGTACAAGAAAGCTTTCTTATTCATGTGTGACTTACATACGAGAGAAGGAACAATCTTCATCTTCTGTTCAGAAATAAGGCAGGACAAATTACTGAGAAATGAATAGGAGAGCATTTTGGGCCAAGTGGTCATAATTCTATTGATTGTGAATTTTTTGCCGAAAAGGAGAGCCCTTATCTAAAATTTTAACTTCTAAATTGGAGTATAGCCAGTTTTGATGGCATTCAGCAGCAACTTTCAAATGTTGACTAGGCGAGGCTACTCATGGGTAAAGGGATTGTTGGGACTCTGGAGGCCTTTAAATGAGGTAATGAGTGTTTGAAGATTGCATATCCCTATTAGAGTGAGGGAAATGCTTGTTGGTGTGGGGAATGTTGGGTGAGGAAGGAAATTGGGGCACTGGTCAAGAAAAAGAAGACATATATCAAGGATATTCAGCTGGAATCGACTGGTGCTCTCGAGGTGCATAAGGGCAGTATGAAGTACTTCAGAGAAAAGTCAAAAAGGCAAATCGGTTTAAGGAGAATCCGACGATCTTTTGCAAATACATTAAGGGCAAAGGAGCAACTAGGCAGAAAATAGGGCCACTTAAAGATCAACAAGGCCTTCTAAGTGTGGGAAGACAGGAGGTGGGTAAGGTATTAAATGGATACTGTGAGTTGATATTTACTGTGGTAAAGGGCAGTTCGGGAACTTGGGGAAATAAACAGTGATGTCTTTAAAAGAACCCATATGAATGAGGAGGAGGGCTGGATGGCTTGAAACGCAAGTACATAGATAAACCCATAGGACCAAATAGAGTGGTTCCCAGAGTTTGTTGGGAAACTAGGTAAGAAATTGTTGGGTCCCTTGCTCGGATATTTGCATTATCGACAGCCAGGGGTGAGGTGCCAGAGGACTGAAGATTGGCTAATATGAGGGAACTACAGACCAGTAAGCCTTATGTCAGTGGTGGAGGGATAGAATTTCCATGCATTTAGAGATCATCAACATGGCTGCGTACAAGGAACATATTTGTTTTGAAGATGTGAATGAGAAGACTGATGAAGGCAGAGTGATAGACGTTGTTAATTGAACTTCAGCAAGGTGTTCAACAAGAAACTGCAAGGTTGACTGGTTCACAATGTCGGAACAGATTGGACACAGCGGCAGCTAGCCAATGGATAAAAAAAAAATTGAAAGTAGGAGACAGAGGGTGGTGGTGCAGGTTTGTTATTTTTGGGACTGGAGGACTGTGACCAGCAGTGTGCCACAAGGAGCGCTGTTGGGTCCAATGCTTTCCCTCATATATGTGAATGTGAAATCGACAGTATGTTCAATAAGTTTGCAGAATACACCAAAACAGACAGTGAAGAAGGTCAGCTGAGAGTACAATGGGATCTGGATAAGATGATCTTTGTATTCTCTTTAGCCAAAAGTGAGGTTCCAGAAAGCTGGAGAACGTCCAATGTTTTCATTCATTTGAGAAAGTAAACACCGATAATTCAACAAATCTTTGGTCAGTGAGCTTTGCATCAGTCATAGGTAAACATTTGGAGAAGGTCCTTAGGGACAGGATTCACTTACATTTCGGAAAGCAGGGTCTTAATACAGATATTCTGCATAGACTTTTTGCAGAGCATGTCTTGATTCACAAATGTGATGGACTTGTTTTAAGGAAGTAACGAAGATAATTGATGAGGTAAGGGCAGCGGTTGCTGCCTACAAGGACCTTGCTAGAACCTATGACAAAGTCCCCCATAGTAGGCTGGCGCAGAAAACTAAGTCATATGGGATCCACAGTAAGTTAGTAAAGCTGGATACAGTATTGATTTCGTCATAGAAGACAGAAAGTACTTGTGGAGGGTTTTTGTTTGTTGAATGTCTGCAATCTTTGGAGTTCCACAATGATCAGTGCTGGGAACTCTGTTGTTTGGAACTTGTGTAAATGATTTCTGTGAATTTGTCTGTGGTCTATGCAGTAAGTGTTTTTATAGGACACAAAAATTGGTTGAATTGTAAGCAATGACGAAAGTTCTCATAGAATGTGGCAGGTTATAAGATCAGTTGGAAAGTTGAGCTGAGAAATGGCAGATCGAGTTTAATCTGGACAAGTGTGAAGCCGTGCATTTTGGAAGGTCAACTACAAAGTAAAGTACAAGGGAAACGGCAGGCCACTTCGGAGCAAACAATTCAGAGGGTTCTTGGGGTCCAAATCACGCTCTCTGAAGCTGGCAAGTGTCTTCTTTGTTTTGGGATAGATTAAATTAATTAGCAAGTCATGCTACAGCTGTATAAAACTTGAGTTAAGTCGTATTTGGAATACTATCTACAGTTCTGGTGACGATGATAAAGCAAGGATGTGGAGACATTGGAGAGAGCGCAAAACAGGTTCACCAAGATGTTGGCTGGATTAGGGTATATTAAATATCAGCTGAAACTTTATTGCTGGAACAGCACAGCAGGTCAGGCAGCATCTAGGGAACAGAAGATTCGACGTTTCGGGCACATGCCCTTCTACCTCACTTTCTCCTATATTAAATATCAGGCGAGGTTGTACAAACTTGCACTATTTTCACTGGACCGTCAGAGGCTGAGATGACGTGATAATAGAATAAAAAAAATGCTAGTCTTGGAGTATGCAGATAGTCAGGGTATTTTTCCCAGGGTAGAAATATTTAATACAAAGGGATAGAAGTTGAAGCTGAGAGGGGGTTGAAAGGAGATTACAGAGACAAGATTTTTAAGGAGAATGTGACATAGGAATTGGTAAAATCAAGGAAGCTTTTGTACAGACACGTGAACAGGAAAGGAAAAGAGCGGTATGGATTATGAGCAGACAGAGGGTTTTCCATTCGAATGGGATCATAGTCAGTGCAGGAAGTAGGCCAAAGACTCTGTGCCTTTACTGTACTGTTTCGTGTTCGACGTTCTATGTTCCATGCTCTACGCTCTATATTTTATGTTCTGTGCTCTGTGTTGTATGTTCTATGTTATATGATCAACGTTGTATGTTCTTTGACTACATTGTGATCCTGGTGATCTCTGAACTGAAATCTCTGAACCAATATGATTGGCACCATCTGAACTGCCCTCACGTGGAACTAAATTACTAGAAATGTCTACACTGTGCATTACAGAGCCAAGTGAGCAGCACCATCGGCATTGCTCACTCCCAGTGGTAATCACTCGTCATCTCAACATCGACCCCAAGACCCTGACGACCAGCACAATCTGCACCAACCTCACCCAGATCCTTGTTGACCAGCACAATCTGCAAAACCCGCATTGAAATCCCAGTGATCAGCACAGTCCGCACAAATGTAGCCCAGACCCCAATAATCAGTACAATCTACACCATACTCCAGACCCAAGAGAACCAGCACAATCTGCACCACCCTCACTCATATCCCAGTGATAAGAACTGTCTACATCGCCCTCACCAGCCCCCAGGGAACGGCACAGCCTGCACTCCCGTCACGCAGGCTCCAGAGAACAAGTAAAATCTGAACCACTCTCACCCAGACACTGGTGAACAGCACAGTCTGCACAATACTCGCACAGACCCCAATGATCAGCGTCATATGCATCACCTTACAGCAGCCCCCTGTAATCAGTACAATCTGTACCACTGTGTCCCAGACCCCATTGATCAGCATCATCTGCACCAATTTTCCTTCATGCCCATATGATGATATAACGACTTTAAGAAGCCTATTTGTCTTATTTTGTTGAAGAGACATTTAAGGCAAAGGTTCAGAGCAGTCTCAGCAGAACCCCGTTTGAGTAACAGCTGGTGAGGCCTTGGGTTCTTTTTCTCAAGTTGGATGCGTGTGGTCAAGCTCTCGCAGAAACAGGATATCCAGTTTCTCAGTTTTTCAATTGCAGTTGCTGATGAGGTATTTTTTCCTTCTCAGTTGCAGTTAAAAGCTGGAGATTAGCTTCCTACTGCTGGAGTTGTGTTTGAGACAATCTGTGTTTCTGAATTTGCATGTTGCCAAGGCAATATTTATGGAATGTTACTTTATTGGGACAGACGGTTAGCAATAGTTTTTGTATCTATTATTTTGTAAAGCATTTCAATATAGTTATATCTAAGCCATTTCTATTTTTTCCTTTGCTGTAATTTGGCTATTATCCATTAATAAATAGGGTTTTAATTAATATCGAATAATTTGACAACTCAAATTGAATCTGCAACGCAGATAGTGTAATCAACATTTTAAGAGTTGCGGAAGTAAGTTAGTCTTTGGGAGATGAGGAGATACATAATTCGGACGTAGTACTGCCAGAAAAGATGGCAAAACGTTGAATTCATGGGGAGAATCGCAGTGATCTATGGGAAAAGTAATTTTGGAGAGTCCAGTGAAAAGTAGAGCAGTGGTTATACGAGTGATAGAGAAATTCTTGGTTCCAGGAACAAGTTTACCATTGGAATGGTCTAACTGGATCACAGAGGGAAGTGGTGCGAACTGTGGTTGAAAAATAGTGGAAAATATGATTGAAAAGCTAGTGGAAAATAAGGTGACTGAGGTAGTAATGAAGCCTATCCTTGTATTTTTCTTCACTGTTTGAGAACAAGATGACAAAGCCACAGGTTGAAGCAGGAGAAGAAATTAAACATTAAAGATAAAGAAGTTGAAGTTCATTTTTCAGACAACATGTTTGATTAAATGGTTCGGGAAAAAAAACAAGAACAGGTGACGGACAAAGTCCATATTATTAACTCAGAAAAATTAACTGAATTACAACAGAAAGATGAAAATCTCAAGCAGTTGTGTCAAAACCTGTACAGAGAAGAAGAATCTGAGTTTATCGTTTAATGTTACTATTTTTAAAATGTGGTCTTGATGAGAAAATGGAGATCATCACGTATTCAGACAGATGAGGAATGGGCAGAATATCATCATGTTGTATTACCATTGGTGGACAGGAAGTGTTCCGGGGAGAACATGAGTTACCAGAAGGAGGTCGTTTCGGACTCAGGAAAACTGAAACAAAAGTGTAAAAACGTTTTTATTCGCCTGAACTGCATAAAGATGTGGCCGAATTTTGCCAGACATTTCATACATATCAGGTAATTGGAAAACCTCAGGCAGCAATTAAAGCAGTACCCTTAATACCCATTTCCACATTTCAGGAACATATTACAAAGATTTTAATTGATTGCGTAGGATCCCAATCTAAAATAAAAGTGGCAATCAATCTGTCCTGTCTAGAGTGGATGTGTCTACCACATTCCCATAGGCTATTCAATAACACCGTATCCCAACTGACAGGATTGCACAAGTTTTACTCATTTTCTTTCATGAGATACGCAATACCCACAGAGGTGCAATCCAATTCAGATCAAATTTTCCATCAATTTTTTTCACGGACATCTTAGATAGCTTCAGAATGAAACAGTTAAAATCTGCTGCACATCACCCAGAATCACAGGGAGCATCAGAACGGTGGGATCAAATTTTAAAGACCGCGTTGAGGGCTTAAAGTCTCGAGGATTGGAACAAAGTATTTCTATTTGTATGTATTTGAAGTATGTAGCTAACGAATCCATCCAATTCAGTCCATTTGAATTAAATTTTGGGCCTGAGGTGAGAGGATCACTGAAATGAATTAAGAGAAAATAGTGAGTAGAAGTACAGAGACCACAGATTTAGAAATGTATCAAACTTCGGGGAAAGATTAAACAGAACCGATGATCGGCGAGACAGCATTTGAATGTTGTGCAGCATGTGATGGAAAAGGGAACAGGCAAGGAATCAAACATTCGCAATTTAGCTCGTGCAGATGAAGTGTTTGTGTTACTACTAATGGCAGAGGAACCATTCAAAGCAAGGTTTAGTGGGCCTCTTCAAATCGAAAGGAAATAGAGTGAATTGAAATATTTACGAAGAACGCTGGATAGAAAGAAATCTCTCAGTGCGCCAATGCTCAAAAGTTATCTCGATAGGGAAAGAAAGCAAATAGAGAATGCGTTACTGGTTAAAATGAGGAATGAAGATCAGATAATTCCGAATTGCAAATTCCTCACATTAAATTGGACAATGAGGAAGTTCTCAAAGATTGGAATAAATATTGACTTACCTTCCAGAAGAAAATTCAAGTGACCTGAATGAGTTATTGAAATCAGTTGGGGAGATTTGTGGGAATAAACTGAGAAGCACTAACCTAATTACGCATGATGGAGGTATAGGAAATGCTGCTCCAATTAAGCAACATCCTAATTTACTTACTCATGCAAAGTTGCCTCTGGTTCTAAAGGAGATTGAACACATAGTCCAAGACAACATAATCAAAGTGAATTGAGGTGACTGGAGCTCACCCATCGTCTTGCTGTGAAAATCAAATGGCGCCTAAAGATTATGTCTGGACTATCATAATGGCAATACCATTGTAAATCAGAATCATATGCTATTCCTCATTCAGAACACTGTTGAGAAGCTGGGGCAATCAACTTATATTTTTAAGTTGGACTTACTCAGACAATACTGGCAAATTATTTTATCTATAAGGATAAATGAAATTTCGGATTTCCTGACACTAAATGGACTGTACGAATTTAAAGTCCTACCATGTGCCATGAGAACTGTGTGCCAGCCACATTTCAAAGACTAGCTAATAAATTCATTTAAGGATTACCAAATTGTGTGGTGTACATCGACGACCTGATGACTTTTGGAAGGGAAATTTGGAACATCTTTCAAAATTGCTCAATCAACTATCTTTGTGATAAGTCTGGTTAAAAGTGACTTCACAGAAAGCTCAAGTCATGTTCCTGGGCCATGTAATTGTACATGGGCAGATGTTCCCACTGGATGTAGAAACAAAGATTACTAAGGAGTTTTCCATAATATCGACGATAAAGAAGTATTGCATTTTCTTGGATTGAATTTTTATTGCCGGTATTTAATACCAAATTTTAGCAGTGTAATTTCTCCACTGACTAACGTATTGAAGAAGTGCATAAAATTTCAGTGAATGGCAGACTGTCAGAAGGCATATGACAGCATGAAAGTTGTGTTAACCACAGCCCAAATATTCGCCACTCCTAACTATGCAAAAGCATTCAAAGTGGCTATTGATGTGCGTGATATGGTTGCCGGTACAATACTCTTGTAAGAAGACAATGAGAAGATCGAAATACATATTAAATCCAGAAAATTGACTAAGCATAAACAAAAATATTCCACGACTAAGAAGGAGACCTTCAAATTAGTCTTGGCATTACAACATTTCATATTGTAAGTAATGTGTCTGAGACAATTGCATAACATAGAACATAGATAGAACATAGAACAATACAGCACAGAACAGGCCCTTCGGCCCACGATGTTGTGCCGAACATTTGTCCTAGCTTAAGCATACATCCATGTACCTATCCAATTGCCACTTAAAGGTCACCAAAGATTCTGACTCTACCACTCCCACAGGCAGCGCATTCCATGCCCCCACCACTCTCTGGTTAAAGAATCCACCCCTGACATCTCCCCTATACCTTCCACCCTTCACCTTAAATTTATGTCCCCTTGTAACACTCTGTTGTACCCGGGGAAAAAGTTTCTGACTGACTACTCTATCTATTCCTCTGACCATGTTCCAGACAGTGATCAGGTCCTGGTAAAAGATGCAGCGTCTTGAGGGCGACCTCCAAACCGTCACGGTCGACGAACAGGAGCTGTGTGTTGTAGTGGAGGTTACGCACCTGGCGGAAAAAATAGGAGGAGGCTCGACGTAAAGGTATCACCGCAAGGTCTGAAGGAGGAACGTCGTGACCTGGGTGCGGACGTACACCAGCGACTGACCGCCCTCCTCAATAGGGAGACTCCGAACCTGCGCGGCGACCCAGTGCATCTTTTTGTCCCAGAAGAAGTCGACCAACGTTCTCTGGATGTCAGCGACAAAGCCAGGAGGAGGGACCAAAGTGACCAGCCGGTACCACAGCATGGCGGCCACCAGCTGGTTTATGACCAGCACTCGACTCCTGTAAGATAGCACTCGGAGCAGTCCTGTCCAGCGGCCTAGGCGAGCCGAGACTTTGGCCTCCAGCTCCTGCCAGCTGGCCGGCCAGGATTCCTCAGCCGGGCTGAGGTAGACCCAAGTTAGAGGGGATGGGAGGTACTCCAGCTGAACCCCCGTAACTCCCCCGGCAGAGAGTCCACCCGCCACGGACCGACCAGTAGTCCGGAACATTTGGCCCAGTTGATCCTGGCGGAAGACGCCGCCGAGTACACGGCCTGGCACTCGCGCACCCTCCCCAGGTCAGCCGGGTCGGTGAAAGTGAGGAGCACATCGTCGGCGTAGGCCG
>NC_057746.1:4222065-4302854 GCF_004010195.1 Chiloscyllium plagiosum | reverse complement strand
CCCAGGATATTGGTGCCCTTCTGATTCAGGTGCAACCCGTCCTGCTTGTACAGGTCCCACCTTCCCCAGAATGCAGTCCAATTGTCCAAATACCTGAAGCCCTCCTCCTACACCATCCTTGCAGCCACGTGTTCAACTGCACACTCTCCCTATTCCTTACCTCACTGTCACGTGGCACCGGCAACAACCCAGAGATGACGACTCTGTCTGTCCTAGCTTTCAGCTTCCAGCCTAACTCCCTGAGCTCTTGAATGACCTCCCCACCTCTCTTCCTACCTATGTCGTTGGTGCCAACGTGCACCACGACTTCTGGCTGCACACCCTCCCCCTTAAGGATTCTGAAGACACGGTCCGAGACGTCTTGGACCCTGGCACCCGGGAGGCAACAAACCATCCGAGAGTCTTGCCCATGCCCACAGAACACACCCACTCAAATATCAATCACTTACCTTCCCGACCAGCTCTGCGCTCCAACCTCACTTCCGCCCAGCTCGCGCCGCTCTCTGCTGAGAAAAGACCGTTGGCGTCGAGGTCAGTTCTTTATATATCACTTACTTTCCCGAGCAGCTCTGCGCTCCAACCTCACTTCCGCCCAGCTCGCGCCGCTCTCTGCTGAGAAAAAAAACCGACCATAATCACTCAAAATTTTTGGAAATATTTAAGGACAAAGATTCCAGGATATTTATACACAGCTGTTATTATTAATTGTCAATTTTCAAATTATACAAGCAGCAGGATTAAGGAATGTAATTACCAACGCGTTGTCTTAACTGTGATGAAGGAAGTTGGTCGTGTTCAATGGAAGTAAAGAACAGACTGAAGTCGACTGTTGAATGATTGCAAGTTTGAGTAACCGTATTGTATATGTATTGCAATGTGCTAATAATGTAAGACTGAAGGATTAAAAAAAAAGCCATCTTTGTTTATTCATGGGATTTTCTTTGGAGGAGGGGAAGACATGACTATACAATGGTATTAAGAGGTATATTTTGTCTTTTATTTTGAAGAGAGGTTCAAAAGCAGAGGTACTGAGCAGTCTCCACAAAACCACAAGACTGAATAGCTTGTGAGGCCTGTTTTTTAAAAAAAATTAGAACAATAGAAGCAGCATTAATGGGTTTGGTCAGAATGTTTAGTTTTTTTCAGTAGCAGTTGCCGAAGGGGTATTGAAGAAGTGGAAGCTATCTACTCCCTCTCTCGGTTGCATGTAAATACTGAGGTTTCACTTCCTGCTGCTGGAATTGCACGTGAGACTGTCTGTGTTTCTTTTGCCAACACAGTGTTTATGAGATGTTATTTTATTGGGACAGTAAATTAGCAATAGTTCCTACATCTACTATTTTGTCAAACACTTCGATAGAGTTGCAACAAAGCCAAATGTTTTCATAACTGTTTTTGCTGTAAGTTAAATATACTGTATGGGTAAACTTTGCTTTTATTAACGTCGAGTAATTTGACCAATTGAATTGTATCTGGAACGCACCACTATGTGTTTATCTGCAAAATAAATTGGGAAGGTCTAGGCTATCTACTTAACGTATTTTCAGGGGGTTTGACCTGCTCCATAATATTGGTGATCAGAACCATCTGAAGAGCCCAATCCCGGACACTGGTGATCCATAACATATGCACCGTGGGGGCAGCACGGTGGCTCAGTGGTTTGCACTGCTGCCTCACAGCACTAGGGTCCCAGGTTCCCTTCCAGCCTTGGATGACTGTCTGTGTAGAGTTTGCACAGTCTCCCTGTATTTGTGTGGGTTTCTTCTCACAGTCCAAAGATGTGCGGGGTATTAGCCATGCTAAATTGCCCATGGTTTTAGGTGTATCATTTGGAGTGAAATGGGTCTGGGTGGGTTGCTCTTCAGAGGGTCAGTGTGGACTGTTGGGCCAAAGAGCTTATTTCCACACTATAGGGAATCTAATCTAACATCTGTACCATTCTATTCCAGATTTTGGTGGTCAACGGCATTTTTACCACGCTATCCCACAGCCTGGCCATCAGCATCATCTGCTTCGCTCTCTCCCAGATCACAGTGATCAGCAACATTTTCACTGCCCCCTCCTGGCTTTCAACACTGACTCCACTGCATTCTTCTGGGGTCGACTGCTCACAACCACCTCCCATGCCCTCTCTTCACCTGACCACACTACCATTTTCAAAGTCCCAATGATTAACTTGGGTGCACTGCCCTCTTTAAGACTCCAGTGATCACCATCGCCTGCACCGCCTCTCCCAGCAAGTGGTGCCGTCTGGATTGCCCTCTCCGAGAGGTATCTGCAATGACTGGCAAAACCTCCCACAGACCCCAGTGAACCCTATCATTCTCCTAGGTCGAGTCAGTTCAGTTGGCTGCAAATCCGATTTGTGATGTAGAATGATACCAACAACATAGAATTTCTTTCTTGTCATGGAGTCCTTCTGAATGTAGCCCTCATCTCTGGTATGCTGACGTTCAACACCAGTCGTCTTTCTCTCGTGAGAAAGCAGCCTATGGTTCTCCAAGCTATGGTTGCTTTTACAATCATATCACATCAGATCAAGTATACATTCCTTCCAACTTCTGATAACTGCTGGCTCTCAGGTTAGCAAACCTTCCATCTAAAAATTTAGTGAAACTATTCATTCCACTGGTCTCAAGGATAACAGGATGCAGAAATTGAACAATTCAGCTGAAGACGAGGGATGCACTCAAAATGACATAGTTCTGAAGAGTTCATAGAAAATAGTGACATGAGAGCATATGCGCATAAAGCTTTGCGGGTTGCAATATTTATTGAGAGATGGATAAATACTTCAGGAATGCATTGACAACAAAATCAGTGATTTGATGACGAAACGTCCGAAACTTCTAGTTGGACCACAACTGCAATGCTGTTGCCCAGAGCTGATCACCACGGTTTAAGAACAATACATTTGTCTTAGAGAGAATATAGAGGGGATTAACCAGAATGTATTTAGGGGTGCAGACTTAATCTCTAAGGAAATATTTTTAAAAATTGGTTTGTTATTCGTGTGTTTTTTTATGTGGAGGTATCATGGATTACGACAGGTTTGCATATCTTAGGCAAGGAAAACCTGTTCCCCTTTTCAGATGGAACAAGTGTCCCATTATTAAATTCATGAGCAAATTCAATAGAGCTACTCATCAAAATGTGGCGTTCAGATACCATATAAAAATCAAATATCAATTGAGGTAAGCCCCAGAACATTTGCTTCAAGAATGATTTCTGGTCAAGTACAATTCTGGGGTCTTGGATTTAATTGATGCAAGGACAAAGTTGTGTGTTAAAAAGAAACAAAAGGACGAGTAGAATGTTCATCATCTATCCTATGGCAGAAAGTTTCACACATCTTACATAGGAATACAATGACTGGTAAAGGATATTTCAAGACTAATAGGAGTCACAAGGAGTGCAGGGGATACCTTTTACACTTTGAGATGGTTCTTGACAAATGTTCACGTGGAGTATAGTGACTCCTAAACCACGATTTCCGTTCTAATCCATTGTAAGAACAGATGCATTCAAGTCTGCTTGCCTTGACATGGGTGTAAATGTGCGAATCCAAAGTCAGTACTTTGAAGTCAATACTGGAAAGTAATTGTTTACTTCTAATTTAATTATCTCCTGGATCTCTTTTGTCTGCAGTTTCATCCCTTTTATTGATGTGAGCTTTTCAGGAAGCAAATGGCATGTCATGAAATGTAGCACAGAATGGAGTTTAAGGATCTGTGTAACACTGTTGAGCGTGATCACTTCTTTTTGTGTATGAAATTACTATCTGGTGGTGCATGCACGTGCCCCAACACCATACAAATATTCAGAAAATAATCATTGACACTTTTCATTTTGGACACATATGAATATTGATATTTCAATTTTGCATGTTTATTCTTAGGTTTTGATGTCATGCCATGCACACGTTCAGCCTCCCATTTCTGCGGATCAACGTCCCGTCAAAATAATTGGTTTCTCATACACAGTTATGATCTCTGATCCAAGTCGATTCTACTTTTCTACTGCTTACATAGTTTCCCAATTAGAGTAAATAAATACTTCACACCATTTTTTAGTTCTTCTCTGAATTTTCTCTGAGTCAGTCCATAGATGCAAGTGTTTGTGCAGCAACTGAGAAGCTGCAGCATGAACCCAACTTGCTGTGTAATGTAAATCGGGTTGCTGTAATATTTGTCTATGTAAAAAAAATTGATCACGGGCCAGTTAATTGAATGTATGACATGCACAATCCACAAGAGTATGAAATTGGCAGAAAGACTGAAAAGTAAAACCATGGATTTTCTCCGATTTTTCATCTCTAAATCATTCTGATCTACAGTTGTTGTCTGGAGACCCTTGCGGACTCTATTAGCCACAATAATATTTCTCACAGTTAAAGTATTGAACAAGATAATTAACAGGATGGGTGTTAGAGGCGTTATAATGCTGTCGATCCACTCGAATGCCTTCCACAAAGGGGAAATGAGATAATCATCTGTCACAACGCAATGCCATGGCATGTTATCAATTGTATAAGCCGGTTCACTTATAAAGTAAAATGGAATGCTCCTCACACAGCTGATCATAAATACAGAAGAAATAACCACCTTTGCTTTTTTTGCAGTGCAATATCTTGTCCGTAGTTTCTGACTGCAAATAGCTACAAACCTGTCAAAAGTGAAAGTGACAGTGAACCAGACTGAACAGTCAACAGCGACAATGTAGGCAACAAGATTCACCTTGCACACTGGCGTCAGAAGGAGGAAACTAATTGGTAAGTACATGCTATTAATCCGGTGTAATATAACATGGATGACAACCACTGTTAGATCTGCGGCAGCCATGGCCATCAGGTAGTGAGTGATACAGTTGGAGAGACCACACTTGCCTCGTGACAGGATCAGAATTGCCACCAGATTAACTGTAAGAAGCAGGAGGCAGAAGACTTTACAGCTTGACTTATATCATTTGCTACTACTTGTTTTGTACTTCCAAATGAGACATTGTTAATTTAAAGACAATCATATTCATAATTTGAAAACCTATACAGTATAGGAAGCTAACTTATGAGATGTAATACATAGGAATGAACTTCATGACATCAATAGACTCAAATGTGGTTGGTAAAAACATTTGTGGCATAGCTGAAGAATTTAGTTGTCTTAAACAGACAACAGTCATTACATACTCTTTGGCAAATTTATTTGTTTCTACATGATTTCATTCTGTGTGCTGATGGTTTCCATATGCAGGAGTCTAACATGTCATGTGAGTGCTCTTTGATATGTGAAATCAGGACAGCACATTGCCATCCTAACAGCAATAATTAATGCAACAATGATATTGGACCTGCCCCCTTTTGCCTCGTGGACTGTGTAATTGGTGAGCTTACAGCAAGGAGACTGCACTCTTGCCTTGTTGGGCAGTCTATGCACTAGAGAGTGCGCTGTCATCCTGTCATGAATTCTACGTGCAACATGGAGAGTGCACAAGTTCTATGTTGGATGATAGACTGTACTGGGTATAGAAGCCTGCCAAAAGCAGTTACACCTTCTCTCTCACAATAATAATTAATTCAATTATGTCAGAGTTCCCTCATCCATGATTTCTATATCTATATTATGCTTATCAACAGTGTACATAGATACAAAGTAGCATTTAAAACCTCAGCTGTGACTTCTGTTTACCACACCTTGATGCTATTTTGATCTCTAAAGAAACCTACTCATTGATAAAGCAAGGAACTATGGCTGCTGGAAGTCTGAAACAAAGATAGATGCTGACATGCATCCTGACTTTATCCAGCAATTCTAATTTTGAGCTCTACTTATTTCTCGATTATTCTCTATCCCTTCATAAACATATAACATACAGTAGCGTTAAATTTTCCTCAACGTTACTCACCAGTGTTCTTTTCATGTCCTCCCTTCACTCTCGACTTTAAATTAAGGAAACCTTTCTGTGTTCTTCTTCAGATTGCAGTCTTCTGAGCCTTTGGCATCTGCCATAATATTCGTTTATTTTGCCTTATACAATCCTGTACATTCATTAACATCCAATGATTTTGATAGATCTTTATTTTTACCTCACCATTCAACCTTATTGGATCCTGTTGGCCATGTCCTCGCAATATTACCTCTTTGCCTTCCATTCCCGTGCTCACAGATGGATTTTCCTGTACACATATGCTCCCAGTCCACGTTTGGCAGATTATGGTTTATCAGATAAACATTTGCCATCCCTACAATCAGAATTTTTATTCACTGCTATCACCAAAGGTCGTTTCCACTTCTCCACCTATAATTTGTCTGGCTTCATTGCGCACACTGTTCCTTATTTCTAGGGCTTTGCACATATACACCTAAGCCTCCCCTGACTATCTTTCATGAATTCTGCCGCCTCTAAGCATTTCGCACTTTACCTATCCAACTTAATATTCGGGGAATTAGAGTCTGCACTTTTATAAACACTGCTTTTTAATTTGCTGCCATATTTGTCTTTCCATCTCTCTCAGGCTGTTTGCGCATCTGCAATGTACTGCAACTATGTGAATATCAACCATTTTGTTCTTAAGTCTTCCACACGGCCTCATTTGAGGAAATATCCACGATAGCTGACCTTACTGTAGTCACTGACATCTTGATAAATATTGCAATATCACAAATTTTCTCTCTTGCAGGTGCACGTCTAAGTATTCAATCGATGCTCAAGTACAAACACTTTCTTATGAAGGGCTCTGGCCGGAAACTTCAATTTTCCTGCTCATCTGATGTTGCCTGACCTGCTGTGCTTTTTCCAGCAACACACTCTCAACGCTCAAGTACCAACATCCGTGTTCAAGCAGATAAAATCTATACTTCCTACAGGAGTAGCCTTCTAGTTTGTCAAGAGGATTTAAGATTGCCCACATATTACAGATTGTGCAGGACAAGGTTCTGAGCTCCCCTGCCACATCGAGTCTTAGACATATTTCCCTTCTGTAATCTTTACTCTCTTTTCCTTACCCTGCATTTCGCTCAGTTCTGTTGGGTTCACATTATAGAATTCCTCTTCAGATAATGGAAGAAGCATAGAAGCTGAAATTAATAGCATGCACACAAACAAAATTGTACATGGAAGGCAAATATTACCTCAAAATAAAGTTAAAAGCTTTGTTACTTCTAAAAGTGCTCATATGTCAAACGTGACCCACCAATGGACATCAGAAGATAAAATGTATCGATCGATTCCTCATCTAATACTTGTTTTACCTCTGATTATGATGTATGAACTATATCAATGTTGCTTCAACATTCGCTTCACATTCATAGACATGATATTTAAAAATAAAACTCACATGGAGAAAACAACGCAATTACATTTCAATTGACTCACACTGCCAAATAGGGGATTCATTACGTAACACTCCCACATGCATGTTCAATGTGTAGTACCTCGTATCATTGTCTTACCAGGGATACTGACCGCAGCAAGGATTGGGTAATAAATCCGATCTATCTGGTAAATTACAGGGTATCCCATTGCTTGAGCTCAACATAAGTGCCTGCCTTGCCTGGCAAAGACCTTGACAATATGTACACAAAATTACACCGAAGGAGCATTATTTATTCCAAAGATGATTGTCCACAGAGACTGCCAGCTGGGGACTGCTAGCAGAGCTATTAGTAACACGCCAGAGAGTGAACTGAATTGACAAATCACCACTGCTTGATAAATTTATATTCAGGAGAAAATGCACATTAATAGATCATTGAAAAAAATTCAACAACTAAGTCATGTGCATTATCTGAAAAAGTTATGTCTTTGTTCAACAATCTGAAAAGTAATAAATTAGGTGTTTGTGACTGATGCGACGAACATTCTTCCGAAGATAAGCTTTGATACTGAGGCACAATCTGCACGACATAATCCCTGCCGTTGCCATGAAGAACAATCTCGGTAATATTAAGCTTGCGGCATCCGAGGAGCAGTAAAACCGACGTTTCGGGCAAAAGCCCTACATCATTCCTGATGACGGGCTTTTGCCCGAAACTTCGATTTTACTGCTCCTCGGATGTTGCCTGAACTGCTGTGCTTTTCCAGCACCACTCTAATCTAGACTCTGGTTTCCAGCATCTGCAGTCATTGTTTTTACTTAATATTAAGCATGCTGCTAATGTGATGAAAAGACTCACTAACATAAACCATCGTGTTTTTTTCAAAGTCCCCGTGACATTGGCCACGCTGTTGATTTCGGAATAAGTCTCAGGAATAATTTCCTTGGTATTGACTTGCAGACCAGCTTCAGTAACAATAGCTCCAATGTCGATTTCTGAACGGTTCCATGAAAAATGTGTCCTTCTGTTAAAGAGATGAATATTACCCTTTGAGGAAACCAAAAGGAGGGAGGGAAAGGAAAATATCAGGGAAATTCAATACACCATGGAAGTTGCTTTTTTGTCTATTTTTCCCCCTGATTCCTTCTAATTAGACTAAGAAGAATTAGAATCAGGTTCATTATCATGTGTACACAATTACAGAAGTACAGGAGTACGATGCGAACTTTACAACATTGTCCCCCAGAGCGCTAGATAAGGTACAGCTACTTCGCTCCAGACCTCAACCCCTCCAAGGTAAATTTTCTTTCCAAAAAAAACGTTAAAATCTCTACAAAAGAGAGAGAGGAAGAAAAAACAAAAACTAACAAGCAGATGGATGGCCGAGCACTGGGCTGAGAATCCAGAAACACTGCGTTTTAATTGAAGCAAGGTTGTTTTCATAGTGATGCTCTGTTTTCATTCTCTAGTTGAACATTCACCTTTTCACTGTCTTTGAAGGCTTTTTATTCTTTCTTCAATAGGGGACTTGCAGAGGAAGATGACAAGAGGATAATTCCCTCCATCTAATCCTTGCATTACAGATAGAGGATCGCAGAGTGTTCCAAATGCTGCCGGCACTGTAACTGTATTTGGCATTGCTCATCCACCTAGCTTGTACATTCCTGGACAGGTACAATTTAGCATGGTTAATTCACACAATCTGCACATCTGTTACGAAGACAAGTGGAGGACAAGCAAAGTTCACACAGTCAACCAGGCATGGAATCAAATCTTACTTCCTGGCGCTTTGAGGCAGCAGTGCTAGCCACTGCGCCAGCCTCTTACTGGAGATTTGCCGGTATATCCACGCAAGGAGAGGAACGTACACACCGATTATTTATGGCTTATCTTTGCGGTTTAGGTGTTTTTCTGTTATGGTGGCCCATACAGCAGTGGTCACCTGGTCAAAAGCCGGTAGATATGTTGCTGTCAAATACTTATTACTTCATTTTGAATCGATCAGCTTTTTGTTGTCTGCTTTTGCTCTCACTGTTCCTGGCAAAATATAAAACTGAATACAATTCAAAACGTGTTCTGCGAAACAGACATTTTAAAACTGTGATCTTTTGGTTGGCCAGTATCCCTAGTTTAAAGCAGTATCTTTATTTTTCGTCCACAGTCTAAAATAAATAAAACCAAATGACTAGGTATTTTGCATTACATACTGGGAAAATACCTGACTGAACCTCAATAAAGCAAGCAGAGTTATCTGGTTGTGTTTGTTGCTCAGCTGGATGCATCACATATATTCTTCATAGTCCACTGAAAAGTAAATAAAGAAACAGATTTGTACCCAGTTCGTCTGTGAGAAGATTGTCTCCACAGGGCTGGCAGTGCCCTGTTTCTATCTAAGACTGACCTACTGAAGAGGTGCTGGCAAGTGTTGTCGACATCAAATTCGAAAGATATATCCACCTTCATCACAAAAAAAAAAGCTATATTCATGTGAGGTCATGGCAATTGAGTTTAAATCGACACTTCGACATTCCAAATACTTACGAATCAAGTCATACCTGAAGTTCTGTCGTTTACTTAGCCAAAGTCATTAAAATACAGTGATGCAGGCGAAGAACATACACACTGATTAAAGAATATATCTAAACAATTGTATTTTGCTGGCTTTAATTTAAAAAAAAGGCTGGCCAAAATTGACTTCACAGATAAAGGGGCAAATTACCAAGGTCATAACATAGGATAAATATTGTGAGGAGTTTCAATGTGAATGCTCCAATTGGAATTCCTGGTCCTACATTTTGACATTCTTAATACTAAATGGCAAACAGAAAATGTTTCAGTACATGTTAATGTTACGAAAGTTTTCACTAACAATGTCCCTGTTGCTGGTGTGCTGAACACACTCCGTAACCATTCCCAGTTTTGACGCGCTGAACAGTCTCAGTGACAATAACCCTGGTGTTCAGATTTTTGTTTTAAAGTTTCAGTATTTTTTTCTTATTCGTTGTTTGGTGCGCAGTTTCAGGGTTATTGTAGATTAGATTAGATTATATTACAGTGTGAAACAGGCCCTTCGGCCCAACAAGTCCAAACCGACCCGCCGAAGCGAAACCCACCCATACCCCTACATTTACCCCTTACCTAACACTACGGGCAATTTAGTATGGCCAATTCACCTGGCCCTGCACATCTTTGGACTGTGGGAGGAAACCGGAGCACCCGGAGGAAACCCACGCAGACACGGAGAGAACGTGCAAACTCCACACAGTCAGTCGCCTGAGGCGGGAATTGTACCCGGGTCTCTGGCGCTGTGAGGCAGCAGTGCTAACCACTGTGCCACCGTGCCGCCCACTGTGCCACCGTGCCGCCCACTTATCTCAAACTGTTTGACTTAGCTATTGCTCTTCCAGTGCTTTCGGGTCTTCTGGTCTCAAAGGTCATCGTAACAAGAGTTGGAAATCTGAAATGTAAACAGGAAGTCCTTCAGTGAAAGGACTGCTACAAGAACCAGATTGTAAGAGTGGCCGCAGCTTTGAAAGTAAATAACTGTGTGGAAGGCATTCTAAAGAAGTTTTAAAAGAAACAGTAATTGAAATTTAAATTGCAGATGATGTGTAGCTAAGGAGGCATATTGTTGGCAACAAGGAATTTATTGGTCTGTGGACTATAGAGTGAGAGTTGTGAGTGAAAGAGAACTTTTCCTCGCCAATAACTCTGTGATTGTTTGTTGGATTGATGAACACGGAGTTGGAAAAATCTACAGAGGCACAGGGGGAGGCTGAGAGGAGAAGTATGCAGACCCTCTTCCATCCCAGAAGCCATGTGTTCTCTGCAGTCGAAACCTTGTTTCAACGTTAAGTAAGCTGGTTACCTTGTTCTGCAGTAGTCACTGGAATCTGTAACTTTTGGATTGATAATGCGGGTACATTTTTCAAGTGAAACAGCCTCTCTGTGTTCTGTAAAACAGAAATGAAACATTAGAGAATGACACCTGAACAACAAGAGGTCTGGCCTGCCGAAGAAAAATCATCGCAAAGCTGGAACGGAGAGACAAAGACCACTGACCTGACTTTGCATCCACCTCCGCCATCAATCTTGTTCTCATACTTGCTTGTCTTTGTTTGTGAAGTGGAGTTTACAAGACGACTACAGTTTAAGTCAGTCGTATTGTATACTAACTGTCTCTATCTGTTTATCTGTAATTTATTCACTAGCAAAACAAACATAATTCTTGATCAGTCCAGAAACGGGGCCCGTATTTTCTATTAATCTTGTTTTCAAAGTTAGGGAAATTGGGGTGCTGTACATATCTTTAAAAGAAGACTTTGAGATTTGTTACCATTTCGGGAATAGTGAATCTTGGTGCACTGCCTCATTAGTTTATTACATCTGTCACCGAGACTGGAAGGAATGCCTGAGCATTGCTGTGAACACCGGATAGCTCTGCAACTCTGTGCTCCAACGTGTACTTCTCCCAATTACAGCATTGTGCTCATATTATAACCAATCAGTATGACCGAACCTTAAGTAGAGGATGAGAATCCCCCAAATCCCCACGCCTTCGTGAGTTTTCCCTTCTTTTGAAGAAGTTGATTTTTTTGCAACTCAGTGATGAGGTGCATTTGGCCTGGAAATGTTTTGTTTTAAAGCACATTCCGGTTTCCCCACTAAAAGTTTATTCTTGTTCAAAGTACACGATTGGTTCTTAAGAGCCAATGTGCACAAACAAATGGCAGACTTTTGCATGTTAGCAGGGGTCTGTGAGGTTGACCAGGCAATGGAGCCAGATGATATTCATCCAAGGACTTAACAGTAATTGAGAGTGTAGAAGAAATGTCGAGGATCTGTCCACAAACTTGTAGTCTTCTCTCGACTCGAGAGAGATATTAAAATGCTGGACAAATGCAAACACTGCTCTCGTTCAGAAATGTTAATCAGGATAAACCCAGTAATTATAGGCATGTCTGTGTAATTTCGGTGTTGGAAAGTTTTCCACAGATACTTATTCAAGACAGAACTAGTAATTGCGTGGGAAAATGTGGATTGATTAGGAATGGGTAGTGTGGATTTGGAAATGATATGCTGGACATTTTTCGGAAGATTAACAGATAACTCGATAGGAGTAGTAGAAGAGCATATGACCTAGGAATGAAAACAAGGCCATTCGGCCCATCGAGTCCACTCCGCAATTCAATCATGACTGATGGGTGCTTCAATTCCACTTACTCGCACTCTTCCCGTAGCCCTTAATTCCTTGTGAGATCTAGAATTTTTTCAATCTCTGCCTTGAAGACACCCAATGTCCCAGACTCCACTGCATTCCATGGCAATGAATTCCACAGGCCCACCACTCTCTGGCTGAAGAAATGTCTCCTCATTTCCGTTCTAAATTGACTACCTCTAATTTTAAGGCTATGCCCACGGGTCCTAGTCTCCCCACCTAGCGGAAGCAACTTCAAGCATCCACCCTTTCTAAGCCATCTTCAAAGTTTCTATTAGATCGCCACTCAACCTTCTAAAATATAATGAATACAATCCCAGGATCCTCAACTGATCATCATTTGTTAGGCCTAACATTCCACAGATCATGAATTTTCTAACCGTTTAAAAAATAGTCCATGTCTATGTTCTTTTTTACCAATGTGCAAGACCTCGCACTTGCTCACGTTGAATTTCATCAGCCATTTCCTGGACCACTGTCCTGAACTGTCGAAATCTTTCTGCAACCTCCCCATCTCCTCAGTACTACTTGCCTGTCCACCTCACTTCATATCGTCAGCCAACTTCGCCAGATTGACCCCGCCCTTTCCTCCAGATCATTAATATATAAAGTGAACAGCTGCGGCCCCAACACTGAACGCTGCGGGACCCCACTTGTCACCAGCTGCCATTCTGAAAAAGAACCTTTTATCACAACTCTCTGTCTCCTTTCACACAGTCAATCCCCAATCCATGCCAGTAGCTCACCTCGAACACAATGTATCCTTACATTACTCAGCAGCTTCACGTGTGGCATCTTATCAAAGGCCTTTTGGAAATCTACTGGATGACATCCACTGGGTTTCCCTGGTCTAACCTACTTGCTACCTCTTCAAAGAATTGAAGTGCTGCTGATATGAATTTTCAGAAGACGTTCAATGCAGTGACACAACAGACTTTTGAGGAGAGTTACATCTCATGGAATGAAAGCATCGGAAGTAGCATTGATTCAAAATTGGCGAGGTTAGATGAGGTTTTATACTAGGGTTCACCGGGGTTATTACTGCACCCTAATTGGCCAGACTCAATGAGGATATGTACGAGAGTTCATCGGGAGCATTACCGTACTCCGACTTGTTCAGATACACATTAATGATCTAAATCTTGGTCTGGAGCGGGAAATTTTAAACTTTTCAAAAGAAAAGCCAATATAAACTGGGGGGTTACATTTCTAAGGAAGTTACTGGATTGGTGGGGCATTGTGTATGCGTATGTGTGCGTGTTATGATAATTGAAAGTGGCGTGAAAGGTAGCATACAGCACCTTTGGCTTTATTAACAGGGGCATACACTACAAGATCATAGAGGTGATGTTGAACCTTTACCCGATACTTGTTTGACGTCAGCTGGAGAGTGGACAGAGTACAAAAGAGATTTACAGGAATTGTTCCAGGAATGAGGTATATCAGTTAGATGGATAGATTGAGGGTGTTGGCATTTTTGTCCTTGGAGAAAAGAAGGTTAAGTGTAGATCTGAGAGAGGTTTGCAAAATCATCATTGGACTGGACAGAATAGATAGGGAGAGTTATTCATGCTCTTAAAAGGAACCAGAAAAAGAAAGCATGAACTTAAAATGATCAGCAAGAGAGGAAAACGTCAAATGAGGAAAATTGCTGTCACTCAGCGACTAGTTGGGTATGAATGCACTGCCTGGAAATCTGGTTGAGCTATGTCTAATTAGGCCATTCAAAGAGCCACTGCATGAACACTTGCATTAAAAAAACCTAAAAGTTTGGTGGAGGTTGGGGAGTGTGGGGTGGAGAGCAGAGATCGGCACTTCATAATGATGCACATTTAAAGAGCCAGTTCATGCAATAGGCACAATAGTCTTCTATACCATAAATACTAAATTATTTCATGGGTTCACGAAATTTTGGGAGTGATAAAGTGGATTATGAAGGACAGTGGAAAGGGTGCAGAATGCAGACACTGAACTGGCACAGATATGTTTGGTGGGGGCACCCTACTGGAATTAGCAGAAATGACTGAGAAGTGAGTGGAGGATTTTGAATGCAAAGATGTATGGTGAGGAAAGTAAGGACAAGGAAAACTCTCTCGTTATTCTTGTAGGGAGGTCAAAGCATGAGGGCTGAAATGTGTGATAGCTTTAGGATTCTTTGAAATGCTATTCAGACAGAAGATGCCTCATTGACGTCTTACTGCTGGTCGTTCACTCTACGTTCTTGGGCTCATGTCACCTGAATTCTGGAGATCACACTCCATTATCTATTCATGGTCACACTGTCAGCTTGTGTGTAGATGTCTTGCATCACTAAACTGGTAATGCTCCTGGGGTTCTCGGACTTCCAGCAATTTAGAACGACACCATCCAAATACTCACAGTGGATTTTCTTAGCTGTACTAAGTTATTAATGAGATTCCGTCTCCTTCCAAGTCACCAAGGCACACGTGATATCTGATTTAGTTAGCAACACCTACTACTAGCTCCCTCAACTCTTCTGACTCCTAATTGCTCAGAGAGCAGCATTGTTTTTGGAATGAAGCATTCTCCCTCTACCCTGAAGCATGTTGTGGCCACAGTCTGAGGGTCTCAACAATTGTATGTAAGCTGAATCTGCAAACATAAAATCAGAGGCTCAGACCGCCGCAAGTTAGTCATACTAAAAACTGAGTTTTTAAAATTGTCCAAAAATGAGGAGGATATCATTATCGACATTGAGCAATTGGCCCATTGGATACAGCTGAACATTACAACAGATGTCAGGAAGGATATTTCTAAATGTGTGCGTTTGGCCAGCTAATATTACCAGCGAGAGATCGGCAAAGAAATGAAAAAATCACCCATCTTTTTCTCAGTCCTTCAGTCAACTGTACCCTTTGCATTTTGCTTCACTTCCTCCTCTATCTCATTATTAATGTCGTTGAATCTATGTCACTGACTTATTTCAAATTACTTTAATTGCTCGAACTTTTTCTATCTACAGTTTCCTATCTCTATCGCTTTGTTGTGTGTCACTATCGCCCTTTGTCCCACATTTTCAAATCCTTAGAGACAAAGAGATCAGGGTACTAGGAATCCAAATTGATACAGCAACAGTTGCACTGTGTCGGCGTATGAGAAACAGACTTGGAGAAAAAGAGACAGAAGTGACATGTTGCAGGACCAAGGGCATTGAAAATATGGGAGAGTTTAAGGGAAAGGGAAGAGAGAAAGATGGGCTTAACAGAATAAAGAGACACCGGGTAATTATAACAGTTAGAAGACAGCTAAAAGAGAAAGAGAAAACACTAACAGATAAAATATTAGAGGGACTAGGAGTGAAGGAAAAAAAGTATTGTCATATAGAGAGTAAATAACTGGGGAAACATAAAAAAGGAGAGATAGTTGGAAAGACAGCAGATTGGACAAAGCAGGTAAGATCAGAAAAGGGAAGATGTAGAAAGACAGATCAACAGACATAGTGAGAAACGTGCAGGGAAAGATATTGTTGGGGAGATATGTATCTGATTAACATGGGTAGATAGAGTTCAGCTCTCTCTCTCTTTCTCTCTCTTTCCCTTGAAGGTCGTGTGTCCTATTCCCATTCTGGCTATTTTCTCTTCATTACAGAGATCACATGAAGAAGTGCCCTGAAAAAGGGTTGCTGGAACAAAAATGTTAACTCTGATTTCTATCCACAGATGTAGCTAATCCTATTGTTTTATTTCTGAAAGTTTCCGATTTCGTTCAATTTGTGTAATATGAGTGTGTCTTGTGAGTCAGTATATGAAAATGAATTGTGACAGAGAGGGCGAAATGGGGCAAATAGCCTCCTTTGGGATGGCGTGGTGGCGCTCAGTGGTAAGCACTGATGCCTCACGGTGCCAGGGAGCCATGCGCAATTCCAGCTTTGGCTGACTTCCCATGTTGAGTTTGTGCATATTCCCACCATGTCTGTGTGAGGTTCCTGCAGGTGCTCCAGTTTCCTCCCACAGTCCACAAATGTGCAGGTTAGGTAGATTGACCATGCTAAATTATCCGGTGGTGTTCAGGTGGATTAACCATGATAACTGTAGGGATAGGATGGCTGTCTGGGATGCTCTTCGAAGGTCGATGCTGACTTGATGGACCAAATGGCCTCTTTCCACACTGTGCCGATCCTACACATCTATTTTTGTATGTTGTCTTTGCCAAGTCTCTCTCTTTTCCAATATATATTTCTCTGTTCTATTCCTCCCAATCATTTTTTTCCAATACCATTCACTGCTCTGTCTCTCAGCCTCAAAAATCATTCAATGTTTGTGTCTTACCTTCCTCCCTCGGTCTCCTGGTCTTCATTTCTTGGTTATTTCAATCTTACTCTCGTTTTGTTTCTTGCTCTCTTCCTTTTCTCTACTGAATGCCCCAAACTGCCTAGTTTTCATTTTTTCCCATTTCTCTTTTTTGTCCACTTTTATTCAGGTTTTCACTCTCACTCAGATTGCGCACCACCCTCTCTCAACTTCCTGCTTTTAGCCTGTCTCTGGATGTCTTCCTGTCTATCTAACACTCTTTTTTTCCCAAACTTCGCTTTCACTTTTCATCCTTCACCTCCACACCCCTCGAAAACCCCACCCCCACCTCATCAACACACCCCAGGTAGATTTTGTCAGAGTTTGATCTCAATTCTTCCTCTGCCATTTTATTACTACTGTCTTTCTTAGATATTTACTGTCTGCTGATTCGTCTTCAGTCTGTTATTTCGATGTTTCTGTCTCTATGCCCCGTTACTCACACTGACATTCACTAATCTCCGGCCATTGTCTCCAGTATTCTTTCTGTATCCATGATTCATTTCTGTCTCATAGAATCACAACATGCAGCTTTCTTCATTTATCTATCGATTTTGCTTTTATTTTCTGTCCTTCTTCGGATTCACCATCGTTAGCTTTTCCTCTGTGCATCTGGGCTACCGCTGGATAGCAGCAGAATGACACCAGCTGAAATTAAATGAAACTAAAGACTGAAATAGCCTTTTTTTCTGTGGGGAAAACATTCCGTTGATGTAGGTTATGCTATCTTTAACTTCTGGAACAAAAGGTCTGTTGCAATGATCCTGTAAGTGTCAGAGCATGGCTTGATAGCGATGGATTACATTTCAAAATAGATAGGAGCCTGTCCAGTTTGTAAGAATACAGTCAAACGGATAGAACAGTAGTTGAGCCACACAACAAT
This sequence comes from Chiloscyllium plagiosum, assembly GCF_004010195.1. Lineage (NCBI taxonomy): Eukaryota > Metazoa > Chordata > Chondrichthyes > Orectolobiformes > Hemiscylliidae > Chiloscyllium > Chiloscyllium plagiosum. The sequence goes on along the minus strand of NC_057746.1, from coordinate 4,285,130 downwards.
GCATCAAATCAACTCTATGAAGATATACCTCTCCAGGTGCGTCTGATAAGCGATTTCAGTCTACAATTGTGTGAGCATCAATATCTGATCTCTGCTAGACTGTGAATTCTTTTCAAAAACATGTGCTTTTTTCTCTACGGTACCGCCGGCAGTGCAACACTCACTGTTTTGAAAAATCAGCTGGTATGTCCGCCCTTGTTAGGGAGAGCACATTAGCAAGAATATAAAGCAGGATTGAGTGCTGTTTCTGAACAATATTTAGTTTTTCTCAGGATTAAATACATTTCATCATAAGTTGCGAAGGCATTTTTCATAGTGTTAGTGATCTTCATCCTAAACTGAGCCGAGTCACTTCATCATTGTGAATGTTTGTGCAGTAACATAAAGGCTGGATCATTGTTCCAATTTCTCATCTAATACCATACAGTGATATGGAATAATAATCAAAATCCACCGTTATGTCCATGCAGAATATACCATACACAATAATGAAAAATCTAAACCTCCTCGAGGAAAATGATGGATGTCCTTCGGCCCTCCATTTCTGTGTGTTGGAACATTGTCCACAGCGGTGACTCTGGAGTCCCCTGCAGTCTCTAATGGCGATTAAAATGTGTTGATAATCCGTGGAGCAGAATGAAAACAACTAGGAATAAAGGAGTTAGAATGCAATTCATGAGATGGATTGTTGCCCAGTCTGAGACTCAGAAACATTGTCTGATACCTCACGAAACCAGGCGAGATTCAAACGGCAATATTAATTGTTTAATATTAATACCTAGATGATTTATTTAAACAGATGAGCAAAGTCACTGATGCTGATACAGTAGTTGTTGGTTTCTAACTTCAATATTTACTTTCGAGCTTCTCGCAGTCAATGGTCACAGATTAATCAAAGGTGGAATTGGCAGCGAACAGGATACAATAGTATGTGACTGCAGTAAGGATGGCAGCATAGACATATTACAAAAAATTGAAATACAGTTTCAAAAATTCCAAAAACAAAAAGGAATACAAATAAATGAGATTAACTGTGAAATAGAAACGGAATTTTGCAAAGCAATGTACATTAAGAGTAGCAAAATGTCGAATAAAGATATCTGCTGAGCTGATATTAACAACGAACTTCAGAGAAACATAATTTATTTTAGTGTTACAGTTAGAATATGCTTCTACTCTGGGATCAGTAGGTGGTGGTCTGGTTTGTGTGGGTGTCAGCACAGTTCTAGTTTCTGGTAATTAATAGATGGCTTGGATTCTTGTGTTGGAATTTTACTACTGTTCCTCTTCATGATAATTGTGCTTCAAACATTGGTCAGTGTGAAGGATTCAACCAGGGTCCCTATTCTTGATTATTGCAAGTGATAATGGAATAGCAAATGTCTGTATTTCTGCACCGAATTGTTATTCCGTGACATTCGGTTAATGCAAGATAAACATCTACATGTTTAATATTCACTCACATTGCATTTGTGTGAAGAAATCAGCCTAACGTCTTGCTATGCATGATTACCCAGTGAAACCTGTTATTGTGAGAGATTCAGTCCACGTTTCTAATGCTAATTTTCCATCTGATGTTGTGGTTCTGTTCGCCGAGCTGGGAATTTGTGTTGCAGACGTTTCACTCCCTGTCTAGGTCTCATCCTCAGTGCTTAGAAGCACTGGGGATGTCACCCAGACAGGGGATGAAACGTCTGCAACACAAATTCTCAGCTCGGCGAACAGAACCACAACAACGAGCACCCGAGCTAGAAATCTTCTCACAAACTTTTCCATCTGATCTCAACTCAGTGATTACGAAGTGTGAAGGGACAACAATGTTTGAATAAGCTGTCAATATTTAGTTGCCCCTTTTTGCTGAAGAGATAGTGCAAAGTACTAATGTCAATAGACAAAGTATTGAAAAGTGATCGAATAAGATAATGTTCTGAGTCTTGATTCAAATTCCACTCCAACAGCTGGTGGAAACTGAGATTCAATGAATTGATGCAGAATCGAGGAGCTGAAGGGCTATAATCGCTCCAATGTTGTCATCTGCGAGCGATTTTATATATGACATTGCACATGCATGACGCTTTTGGGTGTGCAGAGTTTAGTATGGTGTTCTTGAAGCAACGCAATTTCCCATCCAGTATGAGGTGGAGAATACGAAAATGGATAAGGCAGACGACTAGTGTGACATGGCTCAAAAGTAATATCGCCACTGAACTGAGGAAGTGTGATTGGAGGATGAAACATTGAATAGGAAATACAGGGAATGTTAGAATAGAACACAGAGTATGATAAAGCTGTCCGTCATTGGAGCAAAACTTCAACAAGATATTTGCAAACTCAATAAGAGAATTAAAGTGGCAAATATTAGATTTGAATTGTTTCACTCTTTGTTTTCAAATTAGCCACCAAGTTGATGTGTTTTAATTTGAACTTGGAGCCAGAAAAGATATAAGACATTGTAAAAGGAAACATTTTCTCATAATTGGTGATTCCTTCAAAACCTAATACTCCAAAGTGTTTAAACGTGATATTTATATTGATGCACTATTGTTTCCGGTGTACTTTAAATATTGTCACATGGAAACTATGACTGGCTCTAAACAAACACTTAATGTTGTTTTATTCATTTGAACTGATTCTGAATTTGACTCCAAATTACTCTGTTAATTGCGGGAATAAAGCTCTTTTCACTGCTTTGAGATGGGGCATCATTTCTCTGTCAATTCAGCTCTTTTGTCATTGTTTAAACAGAGGCTGTAGGTACGGAAGAGCAGGGATCCTAGCGGAACCCAAACTAAACATCGCTGCGCAGGCTATTGCTGAGCAGGATTTGCTGGATAGCACTGTTGATGACACCTTACATCACTTTCCTGATGGTCAAGTGTTGACTGAGGGGGCGTTAATTAGTCGGTTTGTATTTCAAGACGTGTCAACATGTTAAAAATCACACAACACCAGGTTATAGTCCAACAGGTTTAATTGGAAACACATGAACTTTCGGAGCGACGCTCCTTCATCAGGTGGTAGTGGAGGGCTCAACCCTAACACACAGAATTTATAGCAAAAATTTACAGTGCGATGTAACTGAAATTATACATTGAAAAATTGATTGCTTTTAAGCCTTTCATCTATTAGAATATCATGATAGTTTCACTTCTTTCATGTGTAAATCACAAAACCTTTTTTAAAAGCGTTGCATTCTCGGGTTCTGTTAACAATGGTGATAGCTAGACAATGGTGTTAGCCCCCTGTGTTCTCTGTCTATGCCATGATGTTTAGATTGACTCGAATCTAAAAAGTGAGATCACGGAGTTTTACATGAATTCATGCAGTTTTGGGGTGAAGGACAATGTAACCATGCAAGTATAAATTCACCCCACAAAATATATGTGTGCATGTGGGTCTTTGTCTGTGTCTGTGTGTCTGTCTGGGTTGGGGATTGTGAGTGTGAGAAAGTGTGTGTGTGTGTAGTGGGTGCAGAGTGTCTTAAGTTGTGAGGGGGTGCATGTGTGAGTGTGGGAGTATGTGTGTCTGTAAGGGTGTGTGTGGGTGTCTGTGTGCGTATCTGTATATATATGTGCCCGTGTGTATGTGTGTATAGGAGTGCTTCTGTGTTTGTGTGTGTAGGGGTGTCTGTGTGTGTATATAGTGCAATGGTGGTCACCTGTAATGTGACATGAACCCAAGGTCCAGTTGAGGCCCTTCCTATGGGGACCGAACTTAGCTGTCAGCCTCTGCTCGGCCACTTTTTGTTACTGCCTGTCCCGAAGTCCGCCTTGGAGGATGGTCACCCGAATGTCCGAGGTCGAATGTCCTGGACCACTGAAGTGTTCCCCAACTGGGAGGGAACCCTCCAGTCTGTTGATTGTTGTGCGGTGCCCATTCATCTGTTGTCGTAGCCTTTGCTCGGTTTCCTCAATGTACCATGCCCGGACATCCTTGCCTGCAACATATAATATAGACAACATTGGCTGAGTCACAAGAATACCTGCCATGTATAAGGTGGGAGGTGCCCCCACGCGTAATGGTGGTATCTATGTCCACACTCTGACACGTCTTGCAGCCGCTAGCGTGACAGGGTTGCATGGAGTTGTCCTGAGAACCGGAAAGCATGCGACGAACAACGATCTGTTTGAGGTTTGGCGGTTGTTCAAAGGTAAGTACTGGAGGTGTGGGGAAGGTCTTGGTGAGGTGCTGAAATGTGAAATGCAAGGTGACTTTGGAGTTCGACTTCAGGATTGCCTTAAGATTAACATGCAGGTTCCACCTCTCAAAGCTTCTTTAAACTCAGTGTAGGTGTGACCAGAGTTCCTCCTTAGTTTCCTGAAACACTGTCTGTAGGGTTCTGGCAGAAGATCTACCTACAGGTTTTATTCGAAGCAACAAAACCCACAAGTCCACTGGCAACTGCATTTATTTAGCCACGTCTTCAAATGAAACGTAAAACTGTTCTACGTCCTTCTCATCAATTTTAGGCAATGCTTGAATATATTCAAATAGATCGATACCAGGCCATTGGCTGCAATGGGCTTGCTCATCCCCACTCTCTTCCTCAGATCATCTTCAACATTCATCTGGTTCCTTTTAAGCTGACCTTCCTGTCTAAATTCCAAATTCTGAAGTTTAAACTCTCTCCCTTTTTTCAATTCCTCTCTCTCCTTTTCTCTCTCTTCTCTCTCGTTGTCTCTCTTTTGTTTCTCTTTCTGTCTCTTCTTCTTTTTGTTCTGCGAAAACGAATGTCCTTTGTTTTTGTTCTGCTGATGCTTTAAGTTCCTTTTTTCTTTCCTCTGCTTTCATTCCTTTATCTCTTTTTTCTTCTTTTGCCTCTAACTCAACTGAACATTAGCTAAACCAAATGTCCTGCTGGTGTTTCTGACAAATTTAAATGACCAGCTATTGCTAAAAGTATCTCTCCTTTCCTCACGGAAGGAGGCAGCTCCAACTCCAGTTGGAGTGTCAATTCCAGCAACCTTTACTTGATTATCTTTTTAAAGTCCCCAGAATCACTTCTCCCAACCGCAGAAAACACTTAGTGACTGAAAGAGCCATTACTACAAAGATTAATTTTAAACCAAAAGAATGCAAAATCCAGAACAAACACAATCACACCTACCACTTGGTGGCCTTTGAGTCCAGCAACCCTAATCTCAATTTGAAACTACAGAATGCATACCGAAATGAAACCCCAATCAGTTTATGAACCAGGTGAGACTCCTCAAAATATTTCAAGAAGGTAACCCAGACCCTATTTTTTCTAATTGTTTTAAACATGTAGAGAGTGGATATTCCTGGAGTGATGCAGCTGGCCCAACCACTCAGTTTCAAACAAAGCAGAATTTAATTACAGACCACTGAATTAAACATGAACAAAAGAGAACCGAAGTTACAGTAACTTAATGTTGAAGAAATTCCAAGCTTTATTGCATGACACCATGGGAAGCAGGGCATGTGACTGAGGTGTCATTAGGGAAGCACTTTGGGGCCAGCGACCATAATTCTATTAGCAAATAGAATTAAGGAGAATCCAAAGAGTTTTTGCAAATACATTAAGGACAAAAGGGTAACTAGGGAGAGAATAGGGCCCCTCAAAGACCAACACGGCAGACTTTTTGTAGAGCCGCAGAAAAAGGGGGAGATACTAAACAAGTATTTTGCATCAATATTTACTGTGAAAAGCGATATGGAATACATAGAAAGAAGCGAAATAATGGTGACATCTTGAAAAATGTCAAAATTACAGAGAAGGAATTGATGGATGTCGTGACACCCGTAAAGGTGGAGAAATCCCCAGGACCTGATCAGGTGTATGCGAGAACTCTGTGGGAAGCTAGAGAAGCTATAGAAGTGTTTGCTGGGCCTTTTGCTGAGGTATTTGTATCATCGATAGTCACAGGTGTGTTGCTGGAAGACTGTAGGTTGGCTAATGTGGTGCCACTGTTTCAGGACAAGCCAGGAAGCTGTAGACCAGTGAGCCTGACGTCAGTAGCGGGCAATCCTGAGGGACAGGATGCACATGTATTTGGAATGGCAAGGACTGATTAGGAATAGTCAACATGGCTTTGTGCATGGGTATTCATGTCTCACAAACTTGACAGAGTTTTGTGAAGAAGTAACAAAGAAGATTGATGAATGCAGACCATAGATATGATCATTATTGACTTCAGTAAGGTGTTAGACAAGATTCCTCATGGGAGACTGATTAGCAAGATTAGATCTAACGGAATACAGGGAGAACTAGCCATTTGGATCCAGAACCGGCTCAAAGGTAGAATACAGTGGGTGATGGTGGAAGGTTGCTTTACAGACTGGATGCCTGTGACCAGTGGAGTGCCACAAGGATTGGGTGCTGGGTCCTCTACTTTTTGTTATTTACATAAATGATTTGGATGTGAGCATAAGAGATACCGTTAGTAGGTTTGCAGATGACACCAAAATTGGAGATTTAGTGGACAGCGAAGAGGGTTACCTCAGATTACAGCTGGAGCTTGACCAGATGGGCCAATGGGCTGAGGTGGCAGATGGAGTTTAATTCAGATAAATGCGAGGTGCTGAATTTTGGGAAAGCAAATCTTAGCAGTACTTATGCACTTAATGGTAAGGTCCAAGGGAGTGTTGCTGAACAAAGAGACGTTGGAGTGCAGGTTCATAGCTCCTTGAAAGTGAACTCGTGGGTACGTATGATAGTGAAGAAGGCGTTTGGTATGCTTTCCTTTATTGGTCAGAGTATTGAGTGCAGAGGTTGGGAGGTCATGTTGCGGCTGTACAGGCCACTGTTGAAATATTGCGTGCAATTCCGGTCTCCTTCCCATCGGAAAGATGTTGTGAAACCCGAAAGAGTTCAGAAAAAGTTTGCAAGGTTGTTGCTCGGGTTGAAATATTTGAACTATAGGAGAGGTTGAATAGGCTAAGGCTGTTTTCCCCAGAGCGTCGGGGGCTAAGTGGTGAACTTATAGAGGTTTACAAAATTATGAGTGGCATGGATAGGGTAAATAGGCAAAGGCTTTTCCCTGGGGTCGGCGAGTCCAGAACGAGAGGACACAGACTTAGGGTGAGAGCAGAAAGCTATAAAAGAAACCTTAGGGGAAACTTTTTTCACACAGAGGGTGGTACGAGTATGGAATGAACTGCCAGCAGAAGTGATGGAGGCTGGGACAATTGCAACATTTAAGAGGCATTTGGATGGGTATATGAATAGGAAGATGGGTATATGAATAGGAAGAGTTTGGAGGGGTATGGGCCAGGTGCTGGCAGGTGGGACTAGATGGGTTGGGATATCTGGTCGGCATGAACGGGTTGGACCAAAGGGTCTGTTTCCGGGCTGTACATCTCTATGACTCTAAGACTAACCATTAATGCGCTATTGTTCTCAGATCTTGAGTCGATGCACATTACGTTCGCACGCTGATTAGCAGGTGTCCACATGAGTTATGTGGGAAATGCAGAATGTTCATAGCTAAGGCCACACTGGGCAAAGAGTCACGCCAGGCAAAAGCAGCATCATGAGTGACTAAAATTGGCTGCAACCAGGCAGTCCAGCAAACAAACAGCTTCCACAATCCCTCCTTTTTGATCATATAATTAAAGAAGCAGGTGAGGATTACCTGCAAAGGGGGGAAATGTAGCCTGAGCCTGGAGATTATCCAGTGGTGGAGGCTCAGAATCAAAGTGGTACTTATCTGTGTCGGGTTAAGGGATTTCAGCGATGTGGATCTTGACCAACTGGGAAATTAATGGGACTGGGGGCAATAATAGCGAACCAAAACGTGCACAACACTGCTTAAGGCAGAAGATAAAAACTGAAATGATAACGAAAATGAAAACAAGTATAACGAGACCTTGCAAGAGGGCGTTTCCTCAGGGACTGAACCATCCACTCATCCAGCTCCACAAATCCTAAAGGGAGCTTGTGTTATGGGGTTGGACGCAGCCTTCCGAATTTGATTGGCAAAGTTTGCAATGTTATCACTGGATTTGGGAATATAGATGCAACATTCGGCGCCAACGAGCGCACAGGGGCCCCCTTTATCGGCTAATAGATATATTGTTTGTCGGGCGACTGTGCACATGGCGACCACCTCCACACTAAGTTGATCAAGGGCTGACGCCGAGTTGATTGTTCTTTCCTCAAGAACTGAGGCCTGTCTTCTGACCTTCATTGCCAGTAGAGCAGCCCCAAAGAGTGGGAGCGAATTGCAAAGAATTGTGTTGTGTCAGTTATAGCTCTCTTGGTGCAAGGCTTAGGCCGTTTGAATGAAGAGGAGTGCAATTAGTAAATAAAGGGGACGACATACCCTACATAGCAACTACCGGTCCAGGTGAACGACATCAAGAGGTATGCCTTATGGCCACAAGTGTAATAGGTGCCATTATCAGTTCTCAAGTAATTGGTCTGAGTTCCAGTTAAAGAGTTATGAACTTAGCACTTGCAGCAGGCTTGTTGGGAACTTCAAGGCTCAGAATCTTCCCAGTCGAAGTAGATTAGCGTGTGGATAGGGTAACAATCAGGGAACAGATGCATTTACTGGTTCCAGCATTCCACCCTGACTTGTTGTTGCATTTAAAGCAGATGGTTCCCATGGGTGTACCCTACCCTGTGATATTAGTGAGCCAGGGTGTATGCAAGAGGTTGTAGTGAAGCTGGAACCAACTCTTACACTTTTCCATATTATAACCTGCAGACTCCCAAGTGAACTTATCATGGGCGGCATAATTGGTCCAAACAGGACCTCGATTGAAGAGTCGTGAGACACCCAGTTAAACCTATCTCAACCCTAGGTGGATAAACTGAAGAACTAGTTCTTTTCAACCACCACTCAACTATTTTGGATTAATTAGAAAGAATGGGTCTAGCGAGATTCCTGCCTTCGGGTGGTTGAGGTTATGGGTTCATATCCAACAGCTAGAGTGACTAAACCTCTGTGTGCAAATTTAAGTTACATGAAGAAAAGTGTTCACATGCAACCCCCTTTTGATAGAGTACATCATCCCGTCTTCTGTATTCCCCTCATGCCCAGCCAACATGAACAAGGCAATGAAGAGCACAGAGACCGAAATGGCGATCAGTCTCCACAAATTACGGATGGAGGGCAAACTGATGCCTCCAGCGTTTACTGCTCATGTCCCTCCGAGGATTGTGCTCTCTTGCAGTGGGTTCCGTGTGTCCACTGAGGTCGTCCCTCGACCTCGTCAGCTGTTCAGGTTACCAGGAGGACGAGGTACTGGCCTTTCCACCTTGAAGGAAAAAAAAAATCTTTTCCAATGATTTTATCATGACATAGTCCTCAGTTTGGAAGGGATACATTGGGTCATCATTGGGTACGGGATTAGCTTCCTTTGCACGATCATGGTTACGAGTAATCATCTTACAGAGTGGCTTAGTATAATCCAGAAGAGCTTCCTGTATCAAGAGTAATGCATTATCGACAGGAAATTTAGGAGATCTCGGCTCCGTAGGCATTGGTCTTCCCTAAAATGGGATAAGTCCTATTGTTCTGGTGACCTGATTTCTTATGGTATGCAGGGCTAAGGTAGGGCTTCTGGCCAAGGCAGACTCGTGTCCTCTGTGTTCTTTGTCAGAGTGGTTTAAAGGTTACCATTCATCCATTCCATCATGCTGGAGGACTGGGGCTGAAAGTAAATATGACATTTCCACACGATGCCTCGTGCTTTACTAACATTGTTCTGTGACTGCTGCAGTAAAGTGAGTGCCTGGGGAGTAAGGTCCTGGGGAGTGTTGCTGAAAAAAGAGATCTTGGAGTGCAGGTTCATAGATCCTTGAAAGTGGAGTCGTAGGTAGATAGGATAATGAAGAAGACGTTTGGTATGCTTTCATTTATTAGTCAAAGCATTGAGTATATGGGTTGGGAAGTCATGGTGCGGATGTAGAGGGCATTGGTAAAGCCACTTTTAGAATATTGTGCAGACATCTGGTCTCCTTCCTTTGGGAGGATGTTTCAAAACTTGAAAGGTCTCAGAAAAGATTTCCAAGAATATGGCCAGAGTTAGACTGGTGAACTATAATGAGAGGCTGAATAGGCTCGGGGTATTTTCCCTGGAGCAGTGACCTTGTAAATGTTTATAAAATCATTAGGGGCATGGATAGGGTAAATAGGCAAGGACTTTTCCCTGGAGTGGGGAACTAGAACTAGACGTCATAGATTTAGGGTGAGCAGGGCAATATTTAAAATGGATATAAAGGGCAACCTTTCATGCAGAGGCTGGCACGTGTGTGGAATGAACTACCAGAGGGAGTGGTGGAGGCTGTTACAGTTACAACATTTAAAAGGCATCTGGATTGGTATAGAATAGGACGGGTTTAGAAGGATATGGACCAAGTGTTGGCAAATGGAAGTAGATTAATCTGGGATAATTGGTCGGCACGGACGAATTGGACCGAAGGATCTGTTTCTGTGTTGTACGTCTCCCTGGCTTTATGACTGTAAACGTGCCACATCATTTTACAACCACAGAACATGTTAGCGATTCAGGAGTTTTACCTCTTCTCACTATATTGTCAGGAGAAAGCGAGGACTGCAGATGCTGGAGATCAGAGTCGAGAATGTCATGCTGGAAAAGCACAGCAGGTCAGGCAGTATCCTAGAAGCAGGAGAGTCGACGTTTTGGGCATAAGCCCTTCATCAGGAATTCCTGGTGACCTGCCTGACCTGCTGTGATTTTCCAGCAACACACGTGCGACTCACAATATCGTCAGTGATGTTTGTGCTTCAAATAATTCTAGCTGCAGGTAAATATCAGACCAATTCAGAGATATTGCCGCTCATCTCTCATTTCACATGAATCAATGTGGAGAAACCATCAGTGAATTAGACACGATTGTTTCTCTCCACAATGTTTTTGACACTGTTTTGTTGGTGATGTTGTTCAGACAGTAATAGTGTATCATGACTGTACATGTTGTTGTTTCTTCTCTCAACTTGCTTTTTAAAAATGTAATCAATTGAAGAATGACAGTCGATCTGATAGTGTGATGTGCATGCATGTACTGGAATCAAAATATATTAGTACACATGGCCCTGTCCTTTACAGATATCCCTACACCGTTTCAAACTAACACAATTATTGACCTAACCAGTCTTTGGGTCGGTTGGATGCAGAAATAAGGAAGCCATTTATCGGAGATATAATAAGAGCAATGATACAACTACACTCTGATTCACAAACTAAAGGTGGTTTAGAATCATTTATCACGAACAGAGCATTAGCTAAATGGACCACGACAAATTATGCACAATAAGTTAAATTTATTTATCTCGCAGTAATGATAGGAATCTTTGCAGAGGGTCAACTGCAAATGGCCGAAATTTGTATGGGAAAGGCATATGTCTTAAAAATACAACGTTTGGTCTTTTTTAAGAATCAGTGCGACAGTGAGACGACGCAGTGTAAATAATTTTTCATTCCGTTCAGAAAAAGACCACTTCCAACAAACACTCTGTGGAGGCTTATTTTCCAACAACATCTTCGAAAACAAACCTGAAGGGGCATTCTATCGTCTGGTAATAAATCTTTCTTTCTCGTATCATTTCAGTTTCCAAACTGAGCTGAGAATATTGGGAGTTCCATACAATCCGGTTTAAACCACTTGGTTTCATAGACTGGAGTCTCCAAACACAAATGTGAATGTGAGGTAGAAGGGAGCTGCACAGGGCGATATGATGGTAGTGTTTAATATTTTTAAACAGTGAGAGAGAGGGCAGTGTAAGAAAATGCAGAAGAAAGATAAATGGATTAAAGAGAGTGATGCTACTTTAGAGCTGGGACAGACAGTCAGATATTGTGATGGATTGCAACTAATCTGCATGCAAAACTGTTTTTGTCAAGGGTCAACAATGTATGCATCACCTCATAGAAAGTAACGAGGCAAATGAAAGGCTCACAAGGAGCAATGTGATACTAAAGAAACAGAAAAAGTCGAACAATCTCACGAAAATGTAGATTATTCTCTGAATTTAGGATTTTAGAATTAGAAGGGAAATTGGGTTAATAACAAGTATTAGTCACAGCCGAGATCATTGGAGTTGAGCTGTTGTATGTTTCTGTCCACAAATGTTCTCGTTGCTTCTCATTCCCATTGCAAGTAAGATCGAGATGGAAAAAGAAATGAAATCTGAGAATAAAAGAAAGCATGAAGGTAACTTTGAAGGAGAACGTCTTCGTTGTGTAAAAGGAAGAATAAAAACACTTGCATTTGAGGATGAGAAGAATGGTTTGCTATTCTATTTGCGTTATAATTCTTTCTCTTTGAATGTGCTTTCTTTGAATGCCTGCAAGCCACTGAACTAAATGTCAACAATCCGTGATCGGATCTTGTGTGGTTTGTTTTCGCTCTTTCGTTCTTAGATGTTATACTGGAGCTGTTTGCATTGCGTTTGATATCTTAAGCTTCTTGAAATTTTATCGTGCTGTTCCAATACCCCAAACAAACCTACCGGCTGCCCTGAACTCAAACGAGATCTGGGGAAAACTCTCGTACTTTCCGGTTATAACTTATATAAGTTCATGTTTCTGGGGTGATTAGAGATATGAACGCTTATGTTTCAGGGAATGCATATAATATGTGCCCAAAATCAGAAGTTTTCAGATTGAATTGTCAAGATTGGAAATTGATTTTCTGGCCAGAGTGAACATTTAGCTATCATTTTAACATATTTCTGAATCATTACCTCTGGATAGTAGCGTTTAATCATATGAAATGGCCATTGTTGTGAATTTGTACCTTTGGGAAGCAAGTAGACCATGGAAGTTTTAAACATTTCAAGACTAAGATATGTTCCATAATCTGAGAAAGCTGATATCAAAGCATATGAAACAAAAACAATCAAAGTCCAACAAGAAATGGACTTTGTCAATGTTCCTTTGTCAATGAAAAAGGAAGCGCCAACAAATCTTTTGTCTTTGCCACAAAGACAGGGGTGATGACACAATTCGCCCAAAAGCGTTTTTGCTTTGGTCATTTTAAATCCACAGAGCATTAACTGCGCACGTTGTCACATTTTAAAGCAGGTGATATAAAAAGAATTTAAGCAACAGAATTATCAGAGATGTTTCAATGAATTATACAAGCCTGAAGTGTAATGGAAAAATCCTGTTTGTTTTGTTTTCGAAGCCACCGGGTGATCGTCATGAGGCAAACTGCATGATTTTCTTTTGGCATTGGTTAATGGTGTTCTTCTTGAAGCAAGTGTGGACTTCAGATCGTAGTAAGGTGACCTTATAGTGTTTTGTAACATCATGAGGGGCATGGATTGGGTGGTGAAGATTCATGGTCTTTTGCCAGGGCAGGAGAGGCAAAAACTAGAGGAGTTTAAGGTGAGAAGGAAAATATTTAACAAGCACTTGAGGGGCAAATGTTTCGTCCAGAGTGTGCTGCGTGTATGGAACGAGTTGCCGGAGAAATGGTGGAGGAGATTACTATTATAACATTTAATAGGTACATAAATCGGAAGGGTTTAAACGAGTATGAGCAAGACGCTGGGAAATATAGGATTAAATCAGTTTCGAATATCTGGTCAGTGCGGACAAGTTGGACTGAAGGGTCTGTCCCTGCACTGTATCACCCTATGACTCTATGGATGAGAGGCAAGCTGACTGAATAATTCAAAATTCTAAACAGATGATACAGAGCAGTTATGAAGAGGTTCTTTCTCCTGTGGGACAGTCCAGGACCATTGAGAATAATCTCAGAATACATGTTTGCATAACCATAAGGATAAATTTCTTCACTCAGAGGTTGGTGAACCTATTGAATTTATCACCACGGGCGGCTATCACAGCTGGGATATTAGGTCAATTTAAGGTCAATTTAAGGCTGAGATGGACGGATTGTTAATCAGTAGGGAAATTAAGACATATGTGACAAGTGCAGGCAACTAGACTCACTACAGAAACACCGTGGTTGCAAGTGCAGGTCAGAGGCTAGGAAAACTTCAATGATTAACTCACTTCCTGACTCACTAGAACCTGTCCACCAACGTTAAAGAAACTAAAATCACCCAAATTCCTTGAGGAATATAAACGAAGCAAGAAATACCTTAGCTGAAAATGTGTTGCTGGAAAAGCGCAGCAGGTTAGACAGCATCCAAGGAACAGGAAAATCGACGTTTCGGGCATAAGCCCTTCTTCAGGAATCAGGAAAGTGTGCCCAGCAGGCTAAGATAAAAGGTAGGGAGGAGGGACTTGGGGGAGGGACGTTGGAAATGCGATAGGTGGAAGGAGGTCAAGGTGAGGGTGATAAGCCGGAGTGGGGTGGGAGCGGAGAGGTCAGGAAGAAGATTGCAGGTTAGGAAGGCGGTGCTGAATTCGAGGGATTTGACTGAGACAAGGTGGGGGGAGGGAATATTTATCATGGTAATCTGCCTGCACATTAATGGGCAATTTACCTAAAGGGCACATCTGTGGTCTGTGGAATAAGAGTGCAAAACCCATAGGAATCCTACACAGGCAGGGGCAATATGTACAAACTCGACACAGTCAGTCATATGAGCATGGAATTTCCCATGGGTCCCTCCCGCTGTGAAGAAGCAGTGCTAACCACTGAGCGCCAATATGCAGTCGTGAAGGAGGCTGTTTGGTCAATCTGGCCCTCTCTGCCACAGTTCTCTTTCATATACTGACTGACAAGACACACTAATGTCACACAATTCGAATGAAATCAGAACGTTCGGGAAAAACACAACAAGTCTTCCAACTTCTGGAGAGAAATCAGAGTCAAATATTTGGGTCCAGTCACCCTTCTTCATCACATTTTTTCATGTGATCTCTGTAATGAAAAGAGAATGGCCAAAATGGAGATAGAGCATGCGACCTTCAAACACTCTAACCAATGAAGCCAACGACTTCAAATACATGGACAGGAAGAAGGGGCAAATTGGGTATGGATGGAGAATGAAAAGCCAATAGTGAGAGAAGCAAGAGACGGAAACAATGTAAAACAGAAAACAGAATATGAGATATGGGTTGAAACAACTTCGAGACAGACATAGTGAAAGAGACGTGAAGCAAAGAGGAGGAGAGAGAGAAACACATAGGGAAAGAAACGGTTAGAAGGAGAGAAAGAGTGAGGAGTGTGAGAGAGAGAGAGAGAGGTGGATTCTATCTCCCCACATCGGCAGGTACATATCTCTCTAACAATATCCTTCTAAACATATTTCTCACATTGCCTGTTAATTTGTTTCTTCACATCTTGTCCTCTCTGAACGTACCTACTTTGTCCAAAGTTAAAAATCACACAACACCAGGTTATAGTCCAACAGGTTTAATTGGAAGCACACTAGCTTTCGGAGCGACGCTCCTTCATCAGGTGATTGTGGAGGGCTCGATCGTAACACAGAATTTATAGCAAAGATTTGCAGTGTGATGTAACTGAAATTATACATTGAAAAATTGATTGTCTGTTAAGTCTTTCATCTGTTAGAATACAGTGATAGTTTCACTTCTTTCATGTGTAAATCACAAAGCCTTTCTTTTAAAGTTGCATTCTCAGGTTAGCTGTTAACAATGGTGATAGCTAGACAATATGTTGAAGGTGTTAGCCCCCTGTGTTCTCTGTCTATGACCTGATGTTTAGATTGATTCTAATCTAAAAAAGTGAGATAACAGAGTTTTACAGAAATTCATGCAGTTTTTGAGCTCAGAGTTCGACATGAATGTATTTGTGATTTGCACATGAAAGAAGTCTCAACTCAGTGATTGCTTAGAGTGAAGAGACACCAATATGTGAATGAGTTGCCAATATTTAGTTGCCACGTTTTGCTGGGGAGATTGTGTAGAATAGTAATATCACTAGATCAAGCATTTAAAATTGATAGTGTTCTCAAGCGTGGAAATTGAAATTCAATGAATTGGAGCAGAATCGAGGGGCTGAATGGCCTATCTCCATTCCGTTGTTCTCATGTGCGGACAATTCTACATATATCATTGTGTATGTTTGACTCATTTGGATATGCTGAGTTGAGTATGGTGCCTTGAAGCAACATAATTTCTCGCCCAGAACGAGGTAGAAAACAGAAATATAGATAAGGCAGACGACTAGTGTGATATGGCTCAAACAATATCGCCACTGAATTTAGAAAGTGTGACTGGAGGATGAAGCATTGAACAGGAAATACAGGGATGTTAGAGTACATGGCGGAGTACAGTAAAGTTGTTGGTTATTGGAGCTAAACTGCAGATGCAATGAGCTAATCAAATTGACAAGTATTAGACGTTAAAGGTTTTGTTTTGAAGCCAATCACCAATTTGATATCTTTTAATTTGAAGCTGGAGCCAGAAAACATATAATTCAATGGACAATGAAACATTCTCTCAGAATTGGTGATTCAAAACAGATACTCCAAGATGTCTAAAAGTGATGATTATGCTCATGCATCATTGTTTCTAGTATACTCTAAATGTTATCACATGGAAACGGTGACTGACTTGAAAGAAACACATAATGGAGTCAGAGAGTCATAGAGATGTACAGCATGGAAACAGCCCTTCAGTCCAAATATTAATGCTGACCACTTATTCTAATCTAACCTAGTCCCATTTGTCAGCATTTGGCCCATATCCCTCTAAACCTTTCCGATTCATATATCTATCAAGATGCCTTTTAAATGTTGCAAGTGAACCAAAATCCACCACTTCTCCTGGCAGTTCATTCCATACACACACCAGTCTCAGCTGGAAAAAGTTGTCCCTGAGGTTCCTTTCATATCTTCTTCATTCTCACGCTGAACCTATGCCCTCTAGTTCTTGACTCCCCAACCACAAAGAAGAACCTTCTCTGTTTATCCTATTCATGCCACTCAGGATTTTATAAACCTCTATAAGTTCACCTCCCCCCACAAACTCTGACTCTCCAGGGAAAATAGCCCTAGTCTGTCCAGCCTGTCCCTGTAGCTCAAATCCTCCAACTCTGGCAACATCCCTGTAAATCTTTTCTGAGCACCTTCAAGTTCATAATGTCTTTCCAATAGGAAGGTGACCAGAATTGTATGCAATATACCAAAAGTGGCCGAACCAATGTCTAGTACAGCCAGAATATGACCTCCAAACTCCTATACTCAATTCTCTGACCAGTATAGGAAAGCAAAATCCCATCTACCTGCGACTCTACTTACAAGGAACTATGAAAAATGCAGCACCTCACATCTGTCTAAATTAAACTCCACCTGCCACTCCTCAGCCCATTGGCCCATATAATCAAGATCCCTTGCGCCGGCACCTAACCTCTCTACAGTCATCCCTGCCTCAGCTAAATGGGACGGCACCTAACCTCTCTACAGTCATCCCTGCCTCCGCTAATGCGCTGGCCCCTAACCTCTCTACAATCATCCCTGCTTCAGCTAATGCGCCAGCACCTAACCTCTCTACAGTCATCCCTGCCTCAGCTAATGCGCTGGCACCTAACCTCTCTACAGTCATCCCTGCCTCAGCTTCGCTACCAAAGATCCATTGTCAGCTGAGGTAATCTTCTTCGCTGGGAGAAAGTGAGGACTACAGATGCTGGGTATCAGAGCTTAAAAATTTGTTGCTGGAAAAGTGCAGCAGGTCAGGCAGCATCAAAGTAGCAGGAGAATCTTCTGAAGAAGGGCTTATGCCCCCGAAAGGTCGATTCTCCGGCTCCTCTGATGCTGCCTGACCTGCTGCGCTTTTCCAGCAACACATTTTTAACCTTCTTCGCTGTCCACTACACCTCCAATATTGGTGTCATCCGCAAACCTACAAACTATACCTCCTACGTTCACATTCAAATCATTTAAAAATGACGAAAAGTAGTTGATGCAGCATCGATCCTTGGGCCACACCACAGGTCACAGGCCTCCAGTCTGTAAAGCAACCCTCCACCACCGCACTCTGCCTTCTACCTTCGAGCCAGTTCTGTATCCCAATGGGTAGCTCTCCCTGTATTCCATGAGATCTCACCTTGCCAACCAGCCTCCACATTGCTGAAGTCCATACAGATCACTTCCACCGTTCTGCCCTCATCAATCCGCTTTGTCACTTCTTCAAAAAGCTCGATCAGTTCGTGAGACATGATTTCCCATGCACAAAGCCATGCTGACTATCTTTAATCAGTTCTTACCTTTCCAAAGACATGTAAATCCTATGCATCAGGATTCCCTCCAACAACTTGCCCACGACCAATGTCAGGTTCAATAGCCTATCAATCCTTGGCTTTTCCTTACTACCCTTCTGAAATAGTAGCACCACATTTGCCAATCCTCAGCCTTTCGGCCCCTCATCTGTGACTATCAATAATACAAATATCTCATCAAGGGGCCCGGCAATCATTTCCCTAACTTCCCATACTGTTCTAGGGTACACCTGATCGGGTCCTGGAGATTTATCCACTTTTATACGTTTAAAGATATCCAGCACCTCCTCCCATGTAACATGGACATTTTTTAAGATGTCACCATCGATTTTCCCACAATCTATATGTTCCATGTCCTTCTCCACAGTCAACACTGATGCAAAATACCCATTTAGTATCTCCCCCATCTCCCGCGGCTCCACACATAGGTTAGCTTGCTGATCTTTGAGGGGCCCAATTCTCTTCCTAGTTACCCAGTTGTCTTACTGTATTTATAAAAATAATGTTGTTGCTTTCGATTTGAAATAATTATTAATCTGACCAAATCTGACTCTGTTAATTTCAGAAATAAAGTAAGTTGTGATGGGACATGACTTCCCTGTCAATTCAGCGCGCGTTCATTGTTACATAACAAATCCAGGGGCATTGGCGACCTGATATTTACTTGTGCATTAAAAGTACACAGCCTCAAGTCCTATAGGTATAGCCACCATTTTCTCAGTGCAATGTTTTACTTTTATTTCCCAGCAACAAATGGCTACAAATCAATCAAAGGTAAAATGATGGTGAATCAGACCGAGCAGTCTATTACTGCATGTAATAGGACAGCATGGATACTACACCTAGGAATGGACTTCACAACGTAAAACGTTCCCCTGTGAGCTTAGAGTATGTGTCTCATCATCCGATCGGGTAAAATGGCCAATACATTCACCGCTGTCATGACCACAAGGTAGCGAGTGACTGAATTGCAAAGTCCACATTTACCTCGTGAGAGGATTGCAATCGCCATTAAGTTAACTGTATGGAGAGGAATTCAACAAAAAATTGCATAGAAGTATCGCAGCAAAGTAATATAAGTTATCTAAATCTAAGTATCGCAGCAAAAGCAGCACTCTCAAACAGCTCAGGATAAATTTGAAACTTTGAAAAACCTGGTGAGTTAAACGATGAAATAGCATTTTTGACCGATTTTATGGCAAAGTTACTGACATTGGAACATACAAATATAGAAAATAGATGGAAGATGTAATGGTTAGCCTTAAAACATGATATTCTTGAACCAGATTGCTAAAGGCTGACCATTTAGGGTTAATTGGACATGAAAATAAAATAAAATACATGGATGGCAGGTCGAATGTAAAAGCAATCTGTTTTGGCTGGCTGAGAAACACAATATTTTGCAGTTAAAACAGAGAATCCTGAGATTGTTTCCTACTGCAATAACATGCCTGGGACAGGGCTGAACGTATTACACAATGGTGGTACGGCATGTTACATGACATTCTGAATAGCATGAATGTCAGGGATTTTGGCCTGCATTGGACTTTCACCATCAGACTGGAATTTGCAAAACAAAGGCCATGGACCTTTACAATAAGATTGGGGTTCCTGAAACCAGAACGATGGAATTGAGATCGAGCTCCGAGTGCCAACTGTCACACAGGAGTGCCAACAGCAGATCAGCAGTTAGCACTGAGACTCACGTGTTGAATATGTATAAAGTAGTTTCAGATAAAAGTCACCCATTAGTTTGTTTATAAACATGAAAAATATGCAATTGCTCATTGCTTTGTTTATAAAATTCATTAAGATAATAAATTCGTTCATATAGTAAGTAGATTAAGCTAGTAAATATGCTATGAATTGAAGTGCATGTGCCTTATTGTCATCATTCCAACGAGAACTTAAAGAATCCATTCAGCAGTTTTAGTTTAGCAATAGGCAAGAGTATACCATTTGGATGTTCAAACTTGCCCCAACAGACAAGCTGTACATGGCTGATCATCTAACACAGTACCCTTTTCCAGATTTCTCCTCATATTCTGTGCACCTTCGGCCTGAAAACTAAGTACTAAATGATATAAAGTGCATGGTGTAAGACAAAGGAAAAAAAAAGTGCCACATGACAGAAAAGAAATCCATACGAGGTACAATAATCCATTGTCTGAGACAAAATAAAGTTTCAAGATCAAACAAGATTTTTGGAAAATGATATCTGCGCAATTAACCTCGATTCGAGGGAGAAATTCATTTTTATGATCTCTGTATTCTTACACTGGGTCAGAGTTTGCAGTGAACTAAACACATTTTAAGAAAATGGACATTGACTTATACAATACTATAATCTTTAATCCAGTCATTTGAACCACTAAGTTGGAGGGGTCTGTTGCAATTACAATTTTCGTTTCAAAAGAAGCTTTGTCATCATATATTTAAAACAAAAATATTCAAAATCGAATGTACAATAGGAACATGATAATATGACAATCAATGTAAAATAATATAGTGTTATTGTTGTTGGGCTAATAATCGAGGAAACTGAGGCAGTTTTCTGGGAACCTGTGTTCGAACTGCAAAACGGAAGATGCTCTTGAAACAGATCGAGTAACTCAGGAGTGGACGTTCGTGAGCCTCTGTGAACAAAAGTTATCAGAGGAATTTTCTTTATGGCCAGACATATCTCTGAACTGACCATGACCATCAAAAGTGAATCAATAGAAGGGAATGCCAGAAGTAGCACAGGCATGCTCAAAGTTGAGGTTTTACCTGGTGAAAAAGAAACCAGGACGAATTGCGTGCCAAACAGTCTAAGCAGCAACTGGAAGACCAAGTTAAGTAGATTATATGACCAACGGATCAGATCCATCCCCAGCAGTCCTGTCACATAAAGTTATCATTGATGACGGTAATTTCAACAATATGAAGTGTGGTCGTATTCCATAATTCTCCCAACTCCTCAGTGATTGAGGTGAACCGAACATCAGTGCAAGATACCTGTGGATCAGGATTAGACTAAAACTCGAGTGACAGTGCTAAATTGGAGAAATTAATTGCAACTGTATTGGGCAGGAACTGGAGAAATTGGATGGCAGGCATCAATTTGAGGATAAATCCACTCGTGACATGTGGAAGACTTCGAAAGAAGTCGATCATTGTTCAAGACCAGAGTACTCCTGTGAGGATGAATGATAATGATGACAAAATTCGAGAACACTGGATGACAAGAGACATTAAAAATTTATTCACAAAAAAAAAACACGAGCAAGTTTTAAGAAACTGACATCGCATAAGGTCAATGAGGAATATAAAGTGCAATGATGCTGTCACAATAACAAGGTAATTTAGTCATTTTTTTGTTAAACAGTTCTCAAAGGCATAGTTTCCGAAATGTCTATTTTCACAATGACAGGGGAGCGACCAGTTCTCCCAGTTCAGTTTTCTTTTCTACTTTTGTTTACTTATAAGAGCAGAGAAACTGCTGCAGTCCAGAGGAAGGTTCCGAACTTCACCAGATGATCCCAATTGACTTTTCTCTCCGCTATATATTTGGATGCTATTTCCTCCTGCATGTAATAACTTATGTTTAAATTTAGTTTGGACAAGGAGTGTGCTTATGGGATGTTACAAAAATTGGAACTGCTTCTTAGTTAAGTTGCTGTGTCGGGTCAGTTCAGTTTTCCAATGTGTAAATTCTTTTAAATTCAATTTTCTTTTGTTCTAGTTTCAACTGTAATGTTTAAATAAATTCTGTTGCTTAAAGCTGAGTGGTTCGACCAGCTACTTAACACCTTGAATATACACCGCACATCTGCCTTTAAAATAAAAAAAGTTAGGATCTAGACTACTTTCTTAAAATATTTGAGGGGGTCTGGACTGATGCATCACAAGGGAACCAAGAAATGCCTTCAACGAGGAGGGATAGAATTAGCCAGGAAATGTTGTTAGCCCATTGAATTAAGCAGAATTTCACGGACTTTGTATATGTATTAGGAGCGCGAGGGTATCTGCGGAAAGAGTAGGCCACCTCGTGGAAAAAAAAGGAGGTAATTTATGTATGGAGGCAGAGAACTTAGGTGAAGCCATTAACGGGTATTTCACATTCATATTGAACAAGGACAATGACATGATGATTGTACTATTCGGGTGGGGTACATTGATATTCGAGAATATGTCAATATTAAGAAGGAGGATGTGTTGGGTGTCTTGAAATGCATGAAGATAAATGTTCAGGGCCTATCACAGAATACCGAGGGAGGCAAGTGAGGTGACTTTTGGGGCTTTGACAGGGATATTTTTATTCACTTTAGCCACAAGTGATGTTCCAGAAGACTGGAGAATATCTACCATTTTCACTTGTTTGAGAAGGGCAACAGCGATAAGCCAGGAAATGGTGGGCCAGTGAGCTTTGCATCAGTCGGAGGGAAATTATTGGAGAAGATTGTAAGGGAACAGATTCATTTATACTTTGGAAAGCTTTTGCTTTTGCAGAGCACGTCTTGTCTCTGATGTGATGAAGTATTTTCTTTGGAAATGAGGATAATTGATGTGGGTAGTGCATTGGATGCTGTGTACGCAGACGTTTCTAAAGCTTTGATAAAGTCACCCATGGCAGGCTGGTCCAGAAGATTCATTGGTACAGGATCCAAGTAAATTTATTAAAGTTGGATACAAAATTGGTTTTGTCATAGATGACAGAAGGTAGTAGTGGAATGGTGTTTTTCTGACTGGATGTCAGGAGCCAGTATTCCTGTTCCCATTTTCTGATCAAGCAAGTCGCCCATACTTAACCTCGTTCGCTTTATTCAAAAGAACTACTCACGAAACGGTAGCTGAAATAAAACATCTAAAAATCGAATATAAATTGAGGTGAGCTGCAGAAAATGTGTTTAAAAATATTTCTGGTCAAATCCAATGTGAGCTGGGTGCTTGAATTTAATTGACATAAGAGCAAAATTGCATGTTAAAAGAAGCAATGAAAGGATAGATAGAGCGTTCATCATAGAACATATAGCTGAAAACCTCACACATGTTAAGTAGGAGGAAGGTGATTGGGAAATGATTTGCAGATACTAATGGGTGTTTAGAAGGAGTGCGGAGATACCTTTACACTTTGAAATGGTCCTCAACAATCGTTCAAGTGGAGGATAGTGAGTCCTACACAATAATTTCCATTCTAATCCACTATGAGAACAGATTCACTGAAGTCTGCCTGCCTTGACATGATTTGAAATATGTGAATCTAAAGGTGATGGTTGTAAGGGGAAAACAGACAGTGAAGTCAGTGGTGACAACTAATGGTTTACTTCGAATTTCATTCTCTTCTGGCCTGTTTTGTCTGCAATTTCATCCCTTTTATTGCTGTGAGCTATTCAGGAAGCAAATGGCAGACCATGATGCTCTCACTCTGAAATGTAGTACAGAATGGAGCTTAAGTATCCTGTTAACAGTGTTCAGTATAATTGTTTCTGTCTGTGAATTGAATTACTATCTGCTGGTGTATGCATTGCGCCTAGCTCAGAAAAGAATTCCAAAATAAATATGGAATTATTCCAATTTAGGTACATATAAATATTGAAATATTTCATTTTCCATTTGTATTCTCAAGTTTTTATTTCATGTCATGCACAAGTTCTTTCTCCTACTTATCTCCATCAAGGTCTGGTTAAAAAACTTTACACGTTATCCAAAAAATTGTCGAACATAATAAATCTGCTATTTAACCTTCACCTGAAAATACATGGTTCAGGACTATAAAGGACAGTTAAAGTTATAACCGCTGATCCAGTTCGATTCCAGTTTTCTGCTGTTTACATAATTTCCCATTGAGTGTAAACAAATATATTATACCGTTTTGAAGCTCCTCTCTGAATTTTCTCTGAGTCAGACCATAGATGCAAGTGTTTGTGCAGCAACTGAGAAGCTGCAGCATGAACCCAACTTGCTGTGTAACGTAAACCGGGTTGCTATAATACTTGTCTGTGTAGAAAAAGTTGATAATGGGCCAGGTATTTGAATGTACAATATGCACAATCCACAAGAGTATGAGATTGCCAGAAAGACTGAAAAGTAAAATCATGGATTTTCTCCGATTTGCCATGTCTGAATCATTCTGATTCTCAGTTGTTCTCTGAAGACCCGTGCGGACTCTATTAGCAACAATAATATTTCTCATGGTGAAAGCATTGAACAGGATACTTAACAGGATTGGTGTTAGAGGCGTTATGATGTTGTCTATCCACTCGAATGCCTTCCATAAAGGTGAAATGAGATAATCATCTGTTACAACACACTGCCATGGCATGTTATCAATGATATAAGCAGGTTCAATTATAAAGTAAAATGGAATGCTCCTCATACAACTGATCACAAACACAGAAGAAATAACCACCTTTGCTCTTTTTGCGGTGCAATGTCTTGATTGCAGTTTCTGGCTGCAAATAGCTACAAATCTGTCAAATGTGAAAGTGACAGTGAACCACACCGAGCAGTCAATAGCTACAACATAGGCAACAAGATTTACTTTGCAAACTGGAGTCAGACGGAGGAAACTAATTGGTAAATACATGTTATTAATCCGGTGTAATATGACATGGATGACAAGCACTGTTAGATCCTCTCCAGCCATGGCCACCAGATAGTGTGTGATGCATTTGGAGAGACCACATTTGCCTCGTAATAGGATCAGAATTGCCACCAGATTAACTGTAACAAGCAGGAGGCAGGAGACTTAACAACATGACTAATATAACTGGTAATACTTGCACTTTCCTACCACGTGAAACATTGTTAATTTAAAGACAATCCTATTCACGATTAGGAAAATCTGGTGAGTACAAGAAATTAACTTATGTGATGTCATAGACAGGAATAAATGTCATGATATCAATTGATACAAAGATGATGGATTAAAAAAACAAATACCAGTATCTCTGAAGAAATTGGTTAACATAAACTGATAGGTGTTCCCTCACAATTATCGACAAATCTAATTGTTTCTCAATACTTACCTCCTGTTCACTGATAGTTTTCACGTAGGAGACTAAAATATCATCTAGGTGCTATTTGATGTGCACATTGCCATCCTATTACTAATAATTTTGTATGATGATGTTGTGCTTTCACCCTTTTGCCTAATGGACTGAGTAATTGGTGAGCGTTCATCATGGTGACTGCACTCTTACCTTATTCAACAGTCAGCACACGAGAGATTGCATTGTCATCCTATCGTGAATCCTGAGCACAACATGGAGAGTGCACAAGCTCTGTTTTGGCTGATAGTCTGTACAGGGTTGAGAAGCTTGCTGAAACCAGTTACGCCTCCTCTCTCACAACAATAATAATAGATTCAAATATATCACAGTTCCTTACTCACTACATCGTGCTTCTCTACAATGAACATGGATTCGATTTAAAACCTCAGCCATGACTTCTGGTTACCTCACACTGATTGCTATTTTGATCTCTGTTGAAACCTACCCTTTGATAAATCAATGAACTGTGGCTGCTGGAAATTTCAAAAACAGATATATGCGAAAGGCATCTTGACTTTATCCAGCAATTTTACCTTTGAGTCCTACTCTTTCTCTGATTATTCTCCTGCCCTTAACAAAATTATAAAATGTTTTTAAAATTCCTAGATATTACCCACTAGTGTTCTTTTCATGTCTTCCTCTTCAGTCTCGAGAGTTTGTTTTAGGCAAGACATTTTATGCTTTTCTAGGTCTTGCCCTCTTTTGAGTTTTCTGCATCTGTGATAGCATTCGTGCGTTTTCCCTTATGCAATCCTTTACAACCATTGATATCTAGGGATTTCTACTTTTTTCATCTCACCATTCACCTTTGTTGGATCATGTTGGGCATGTTTTCCCATTATTACCTTTTGAATACCATCTGCCGTTCACTGATGGATTTTCCTCTCCGTTCATGGTCTCAATCCACGTTAGTCAGGTTATGTTTGTCAGATAAATATATCTATTCCCGAAATACAGAATCTTTATTTCCTTTCTTTATTTGATGCTTTCCAGAGTTATCTTAAATCCTGCTGAATTATTTTTGCTATCACTAAACTCATTTCCCACTGCACCATCTAGGCTTGACATGCCTTCATCCAGCAGAACTGTCCCTTGTTTTAGTGCACTTAAGAAGTCCTCCTGGACACATTTCATGAAATCTGCCACTTCTAAATCCTTTTTCACTTAATCAATTCCAGTTAATGCTAGGTAAACTTAAATCTGAATTCCTTAGTTTATACTTCTTTGCAAGCTGCTGACATATTTGTCTTTCCATTTCCCTCAGGCTATTTGTGCCTCTTCAATGTACTCCAACAATGTGATTGCCTACTTTTAAAATCTTAATTCTGGCCACATGCCTCAATTGAAGTAATAATTGACATCTTGATCAATATTGCATACCATGTCTTATTTTCTTGGAGTTGCACTGCTGTCCATCTGATGCTCAAGTACAAAATCCAGGTGGTCAATCAGATGAAGTCTACACTTCCTGCAGATGTGTTCATCTAGTTACTCAGGAGGATTTAAGATTTCCCACATATTACAGATCCTGCAGCACAAGGTTCTGAGCTCCCCTTCCATACCTAGTCATAAACAAATTTACCGTCAGTAAACGTTACTCGCCTTCCTTTACCCTGCATTTGGTTCAGTTCTGCAGAGCACACGTCATAGAATTCCTTATTCAGATAATATAGGAAGCATATACATTGAAAGTCAGAGCGAACAAATGACAACGTTGCGCAGGTAAGCATATACAAACACACCTTGAACTTCAATGTTGTGGCCATTTCGGAGATATGGATGGAACGGGAAAGGACTTGGCAGTTGCAGGTCCCGGGATTTAGATGTTTCAGAAGAACAGAGAAGATTGCAAAAGAGGGGAAGATGTGGCATTGTTAGTTAAGGACAGTATTACAGTGGCAGAAGGGACGTTTTAGGACTTGTCTACTATGGTAGACTAAGGTTAGAAACATGAAAGAAGAGGTCACACTGTTGGGAATTTTTTATAGGACTAGAAATAGTTCCAGAAATATAGAGGAAAGGATAGCAAAGTTAATCATAGGTAGTGGCGAGAGTTACAGGGTAGTTGTTCTGGGGAGCTTGAACTTTCCAAATATTGACTGGAAATGCTATGGTTCGAGTACGTTTTGTCCAATGTGTGCAGGCAGTTTCCTGACACAAAATGAAGACAAGCCAGCAAGGGGCCAGGTCACATTCGATTTGGTACTGGGCAATGAACCAAGCCAGGCGTTAAATTTGGAGGTAGGTGAGCACCTTGGTGACAGTGAGCAAAATTCGATTATGTTTACTTTAGCGATGGAAAGGGAAAGGTATAAACCGCTGGGGGACTATAGCTGGGGGAAAGGCAATTTGGTAAGATTTAGGATGCTTGGAAAAGGGGGAGGAAATTGCAAGGGATGGGCATAATTGAAATGTGGAGCTTATTTAAGGAACAGCTACCTGAGTAAGAATGTACCTGTCAGGTAGGGAGGAAGTGGTCGAGAGATGGAGCCGTTGTTTAGTAAAGAAGTTGATTATCTTGTGAAGAGGAAAAAGAAAGCTTATGTAAACATGAAACGTTAAGGTTCAGTTCAGGCACTTCAGAGTTACAAGCTCGCCAGGAAAGACCTAAAGAGAGAACAAAGAAGAGCCGGGGGGTGGGGGAACATAAGAATTCGTTAAGAAGGCAGATAGGATCAACGAAACCCCTAAAGTTTTCTATAGGTATACCAGGAATAAAAGAATGGATGGTGTAAGATTAGGGCCAATCAAGAATAGTAGTTGGAAGTTGTGCGTGGAGTCCAAGGAGACAGAAGAAGCGCTACATGAATATTCTTCATCAGCAATCAAACTGGAAAAAGACACTGTTATCGAGGAGAATACAGAGATACAGGTTACTAAACACACGAGATTGAGGTTGACAAGGAGCGGGTGTTAGTAATTCTGGAAGGTGTGAAAATAGATACGTCCCCGGGCCAGATGGCATTTTCTCTGAATCTTTGGGAAGCCAGGGAGGAGATTGCAGAGCCTTTGGCTTTTCTGTCATCGTTGTCGGAAGGAATAGTGCCAGTAGACTGGAGGAATATAAATACTGTCCCATTGTTCAAAAAGGAGAGTAGAGATACAACACTGGTAATTATGGACCAGTGAGACTTACTTAAGTTGTGGGTAAAGTGCTGCAAAAGGTGATAAGAGACAGGATTTATAATCATTTGGAAAGGAATAAGTTGACTGAGGTTAGTCAACACGGTTTCATGCAGGGTA
Organism: Chiloscyllium plagiosum; assembly: GCF_004010195.1. Classification (NCBI taxonomy): domain Eukaryota; kingdom Metazoa; phylum Chordata; class Chondrichthyes; order Orectolobiformes; family Hemiscylliidae; genus Chiloscyllium; species Chiloscyllium plagiosum. The sequence continues at coordinate 4,256,759 of NC_057746.1, read as the reverse complement.
GCTCGTGTCTCACAAACCTTTTTGAGTTTTTTGAGATGGTGAATAAACAGGTGGATGAGGATAAAGCGGTTGATGTGGTGTATATGAATTTCAGTAAAATGCTTGATAAAGTTCCACAAAGTGGGCTATTGCTGAAAATGCAAAGGCAGGGGATTGAGGGTGATTTGGTGGTTTGGATCAGAAATTGACTAGCTCAAAGAAGACAGAGGGTAGAGGTTGATGTGAAATGTACATCCTGCAGTTCTGTTGCTAGTGGTGTCGGGCAATGATCTGTTCTGGAGCCACTGCTATTTGTCATTTTTATAAATCACCTGGATGAGGGCGGAGAACCATGAGTTTTAATTTACAGATGACAATACGGTCAGCGAAGTTGTGGATAGTGACGAAGGATGTGGCCATTGACAGAGGTACATAGATATGCTGCAGAGTTGGGTTGAGAATTGGCAAATGGAGTTTAATGCGGAAAAGTGTGAGGTGATACACTATAGAAGGAGCAACAGAAATAGAGTACTAGGCAAACGGTAAAATTCTTGGTACTGTAATGAGCAGAGTTCTCAGTGTCCATGTACATCGAATCCTGAACGTTGTCACTCAGATTCATAGGGCTGTTAATAAAGGCATATGGTGTGCTAGCTTTTATTGGGAGAGGGACTGAGTTTCGAATCCATGGGGTCATGTTGCAGCTGTATAAAACTATTGCGGCTGCATTTTGAGTATTCCGTACAGTTCTGGTCACCACATTATCAGAAGGATGTGGAAGATTTGGCAAGGGGTCAGAGGAGATTTAGCAGGATGTTGCCTGACATGAAGGGAAGGGTGAGCAACTTGAGACCATTTTCGTTAGAGAGAAAAAGGTTGAGAGACTTTTTCAATCTTTAGTTGAGACATGTAAGATAACCAGAGGGTTTGATAAAGTGGACAGTGAGATCCAATTTCCTCGATAGTGGTGGCTAGCACGAGGGGACATAGCTTAAAATTGAGTGGTGATAGGTATATGACAGATGTCAGAGGTAGTTTCTTTGCTCAGAGAGAAGTGGGGGTGTGGAACGCCCTGCCTGCAACCGTAGTAGACTCGACAACTTTAAGAGCTTTCAAATGATCATTCGATAAACATACGGATGAAAATTGAATAGTGTAAGTTAGATGGGCATCAGATTGGTTTCACAGGTGGCGCAAGGTCGAGGACCAAAGGACTTGTACTGAGCTGTAATGTTGCATGTTCTATGCAAAATAAATTTCAAAAGCTTTGTTACTTCTTGAAATGCCCGCATAACAAATGTAACCCACTGATGGAAATCAGGACATTAAGGGAACTGATCGATTCCTAAACTGATACTTGTTTTACTTCGAAGTATGAATGTCAACATTCGCTTCACATCCGGAGAAATTATATTTTCGTCATTAAAACTCGCACGGATAAAACAAGGCAATTACATTGCATTTGACTCACCCTGCCAAATAGTAAATAGATGATGTAAAAGTCCCTCACACAAATTCAATGTATACTACCTTGCATCATTGCCTTACCAGGAATACTGACGGCAGCCAGCATTGGGTAATAAATCCAATCAATCTGGTAAATTACAGGGTATTCCATTGCTTGTGCTCAACATAAATGCCTGCCTTGTCAGGCGAAGACTCTGACAATATGCACAGAGAATAGCTCTGAGGGAGACTTATTTCTACCAAAAGGATTTCCCACAGGGACAGCCAGATAGGCAGTTTAAGCAAAGCTGTTAGTAACACACCAGAGAATAAACTGATTTGAAAACTCACCATTACTCGAGAAATTTATGTTTTATAAAATATCCTTCTTAATGGACGTGTGAAAAAAATCAACACCAAAGTCAGTTGCTGTATTTGAAAAATATATGTTTTTTTTTCCAACAATCTGATAACTAATAAATTAGATGTTTGTGGTTGATGTGTTGAACATTCTTTATAACAAAAACGTTGGTACTGAGGTGGCAAACGGTCTGACAAATGATCTTCCTGACGTTGATGTGATAGCCAGTCTCAGTAACATTAACCCTAGCATATTTCTCATAGGCTCAGTGGTAATGCTGCGCTGTGGATTTTGGAATAAATGACAGGAAAATTTCCTTGGTATTGACTTGGAGGACAGACTCAATAACAATAGCTCCAATGTCGATTACTGGACAGTTCCATTCATAATGTGCCCTTCTGTTAAAGTGATGGGAAAATAGCCCTTGAGGAAAACAAAAGAAGGAAGGAAAGAGAAAACATCAGGGAAATTCGGTAGACCACGGAATTTGATAAGTTTCTTCTTTAAGTTTTCCCCTGGTTCCTTCTAATTAGACCTAGAAGAATTAGAATCGAGTTCATGATCACGTGTACACAAGTACAGAAGTACAGGACAGGCAAAAGTGAGGACTGCAAATGCTAGAGATCAGAGTCTAGATTAGAATGGTGCTGGAAAAGCACAGCAGGTTAGACAGCAGCTGAGGAGCAGGAAAATCGACGTTTCAGGCAAAAGCCCTTCATCAGGAATTAGAAACAGAAGTACAGGAGTACAGTGAGAGGTTTACAATGTCGTCCCTCAGGGCGCTAGATTAGATACAATCACTTCGTTCCAGCCCTTCGCTGCTCCAACCTAACTTTTCTTTACAACAAAAACACATTATTTTTTTAAAAATAGAGACAGAGGGAAAGAAGAAAAAAATGAAAAAGTGGACGAATGTCCGAGCACTGGGCTGAGGATCCCAGCCACTGCATTTCAATTGACACAAGGTTGTTTTCATGTTGATGCTTGCTTTCATTCATTAGTTAGGCATTTACCTTCTCACTGTCTTTGAATGATTTTTATATTTCCTTCAAAAGAAAATTTGCAGAAGAAGGTGATTAGGAGATAATTCTCTCTTTGCATAATCCCTGTAGTGCAGGTCGAGGATCATCGAATCTTCAATAGCATCCCATCCACCACTGACACTGTAACCCTGCACTGAGCTTGCTAATCCACCTAGCCTGCACATGCCTGGACTAGTGCAATTTAAAATGGTTCATACACCGCACCTTCACATCTGTTACTAAGGCACGGCGAGTACGTGCAAACTTTACAAAGAGACCCAAGGCTGGAATCAAATCTCGGTTCCTGACGCTGTGAGGCAACAATGTTGGCCACTGAGCCACGGTTCAAGACCCTTACTTGAGACAAGCTGGTACCACAATACAAAAAGGAGAGGGACACATGCAATTGTTTTTAAATGATTTATCTTTGCTGGATAGATGCTTTTCTTTTACAATAGCCCAACACCTCAATAATCACCTGGTTAGAAGCCAATGGAAATGTTACTGTCAAATACATAATCTTTCACTTTGGATGTTTTTGGATGACTGGTTTTGCTTTCACTGTTTCTGCAAAACCATGAAATTGAACGTGTACCACGAAACGGGAATTTTGAAGCTGCAATCAGTTGTTTTGACAGTATCCCTGGTTTAAAGCAGTGTCTTTTTTTTAGTCCACAGTTCAAAATGAACAAAATCAAATGACAAGGTATTTTACATAACATACTCAAACAATACCCGACAGAACTCAAATTAAGCAAATGGGGTCATCCAGCTGTGTTCATTGGTCAACTAGATGTACAAATGAGGTTCTTTATACACCACAGAGAAGTAAATGTAGAAACAGATTCGTACCCAGTTCCTCTGTGAGAATATTGTCTCCACAGGGTTGGTAGTGTCTTGTTTCTTTCTGAGATAGATCTACTGAAGGGGTGCTTGCAGGCAGGTGCAATTAAAATCAAATTCTACAAAGACATCCCACTTTTATCATACGAAATGATATGATCAATACGTCATATTGATGTAAGAACATGGCATTTGAGCATAAATCACCGCATTCCAAATATTTATGAATCAGGTCATAGCTGAAGTTCTGTTGTGTACTTCGAAAAAGTCATTAAAATACAGTGACACAGGCGAAGAATACATCAGCTGATTAGAGAATATATTTCACCAATTGTGTTTTACTGGCTTTAACTTAAAAATAACTAACGAAAAGTGAATACACATGAACAAGGGCTAATTACCTCGGTCTTATCACAGGACAAGGTTAAATATTGTGAAGAGTTTCAAACACAAAGGCTCCAATTCGAATTCATGTTCCTAAAGCTTTATATTCGAAATACTAAATGGCAAACAAAAGACGTTTTTGAATATAAGCTTGTGTCAATGCGATGAATCTTGTCACTCATAATTACTGTGTTACTGACGTGCTGACCAGGCTCCATGACTATCCTTAATGTTGATGTGCTGAACAGATACAGTGACAATGATCCTAGTGTTAAGGTTTTTACTTTAACTATTCAGCCCTTGTTTGCTCTCGTTCTTTCTCGGGGGCGCAGTTTTGGGGTTATGTAAAAGTGAATTATTAACTATTTTTGATACTATGCGTTCGGGTCTTCTGGTCTCAAAGATCATCAGGACAAGAGTTGGAAATCTAGAATGTAAACAGGAAGACTGCAGTGATAAGCTGGTTTGGCATTTTCTGTGGTGAAAATAAGAAAATCTACATTTCAGATCAGTCCTTACTTAACAGTCATCAACATTAATGCTTTCTGTCACTATTTCTCTATTTTCTCCTCTCTCTCTGCAGGCACTGTCAGTTCACTGGAATATTTTAAGTCCAATGTATCAGTAAGTGAGGAATTTGAGGACAGGTTTGAATGGTTTCGTTGAAGACAAATGTTTGAGCCATGATGGATTTGTTGAAATTGATTTGCTATTCACTTTTATACAATTCTTTTATGCATTTCCATGTCACAAGTTCATGGTCAAGGAGGTCTGTTTTCCCATTGTTGGAATGACTCTCTACTGACTGTAATGAATATAGTGGACCTGACAGCTATACACAGTCTCTGGGGATCCGGTGCAGATCCAGGCAGGATCAACATTGACACTCCAAAAGATTGACAAACGCATGCCTCAAAAAACCTGCAAACTGAAGCTGATGCTGAATGTTGTGAGTATATGGACTGGCAGATTCATTGACTTTACCTTTTTTTTTTAACAAACTGGTGACTGAAATGAGAAAGAAGTGCTTTAAAACCCAACTTGAAAAGGTGGCTGCAGCTTAGAAGGCAAATAACCTCGTACTAGACAATGTAAAGAATTGCTTCAACAGAAATAGTAATTGAGGCTCGAATTGCAGAAGATCTGGAGCGAAGAATGCATACTGAAGCCAGTCTTGTTAGCAACGAGATATTGATTATTCTGTGGGCAAGCAAGCGATAGTTATCAGTGACAGAGAGCTTTTCCTCGCCAACGGCTGTGTGACCGTTTGTTGGATGGCCGAACAAGGAGCTGTAGAAAAGGTACAGAGGCACTAGGGAAGGCTGGAAGGAGAAGTGTGCAGATCCTCTCCCATCCCAGAAGCTGTATGCTCTCGATAGCCAAAATTTACTTTTCTACCTGAAGTAAGCTGGTTATTTTTCCTGCAGTCATTGCAATAAACTGTGACTTTAGAATTCATTAAGCAGATACATTTTTTCAAGTGAATATGCCGTTCTGTGATTTGTAGAAATAAATGGAAGCATCAGAGAACGATATCTGAAGAACAAGGGGTCTGGCCAGCCAAGGAAAAATCATCTTAAATTTGGAACAGGGAGGCAAAGACCACTGAATTGACTTTGCCTCTACCTCTGCCAGACTTGTATTTTTCATATTTATTTGTCTTTGTCTGTTTGTGAAGAGGTGTTTTTAAGCCGCCTACAGTTTAATATTGTGTGCTCATTATCTCTATCAATTTATCTGTAATTATAACCTAATCACTTGGAATAAGTCATCATTCTTGTTCAGTACGGAAACCTGGCCGAGTTTCTATTAGTCTTGTTTTGAAAGTTAGGGAAATTGTGGTGCTGCACTTACCTTTTTTTAAAAAAAACTATGGAGATTTGTTACCATTCTTGGAATTTTGAATTTTGGAATATGGTGCACTACTTCATTACTTCATAATATCTGTCACCGAGACTGCAAGGAATGCCTGTGCAATGCTGTGAACATTAGCCCGCTCTGGAACTCAGTGCTCAAGCGTGTACTTCTCCCAATTACATCGTTGTGTTCATATTATAACCAACCAGTATGATCGAACCTTAGAGCAGAGAATGGGACTACTGCATCTCAAACTTCTCACGACTCTCCACCCCTTCATGGGCTTTAACGTCTTTTAACGAAGTTATTTGTTTTTGCACCTCAGTGTTGGAAATGTTTCATTGTAAAGCATATGCCGGCTTCCCTGTTCAATGTTGTGATTGCTTTGAAAACCTCCCAGTGCTATGGGGAGACAGTGATAAAATCATTGGACTTTACTTAATTCCCTTTAAACATGAGAACAGCTTCCAGAGTTTCTGTGGAAACTGAAAGTAAATTAATAAAATCTAGTTTCTTAAATCTGACAACAGAAATGAAACTGTGAATGATGATGCAACTGATTGGCTGAACTGGGCAGGTGTGCTAACTTGTGGGAAATTGAATGGAGTAGAAATGTTCGATCGGTTTATGATGAAATGTCACTTGACGTTTCATTGACAGGACCATTATTGGCATGTTGGCAGCACAGGTAAGGCCTCGCTGTTGATTCGGTAATTCCTACAGGCACTGCAGTGCACTGCATTCGCTATGGTGTAAGTGCATCCATAGTGTATTCAGAGTCACACCGTGATGATCCAGTAACTGAAGGAATGATGAATATTTCCAGTCAAAGTGGAGGTTACGATTTCAATGGAATTGTGCTATTAAACATGTTTCTATGCGTCTCTTACTTTTCCTCCAGGCTACATTCGGTGAAACATGATGGAAATTGCTTTGGAAGGCATTTTGAAAAGTTCCAATCTGAGCAACACCTCGATGGTTGTTTCCTAGAATCAGATAGGGTATTGTCTTTTGAGAAGTATTTCTACTACACATTGTGACCAATGCAACAGCATTGCCCACGTTCACAACGGTTTGTTTTATTTCCAGTGCCGATCCTACCTTCAATTCGGAAGGTTTACTCCTAGAAATACAACAAAAAACATTAATGGGCTTTCGTACAGTATTGATGAAGCAGGGAAAAAGAAAATAAATTGGGAAATAATTAATTGCTGAGGAAAGGATATTGTTTAATATTAACAATGAATGAAGACATTAGAAACACTGCAACAGCCAAAGTGGAGGAATATTTAGCAATTATAAGGACAGAGCAAGAAGAACGGTCAACCTGGAAGTTATTTACAGGTTTATTCTTGTTCAAAGTACAGAATCGATTACAAAGAGACATTGTGTTCAAACAAACAGTAGATTTGTAAATGTCAGCAGAGGCCTCACTAGGCAGTTGGTTACCAAGACAATGTTGAAATAAACACAGAAGGTGAAACCAAACTTTGCAATGGCTTTGAAATTCACGTTTTTCTCAGAAGGATCGTGGCTGCCAAAGTTATATGATAGAGGTTTGAATTCTCACTGCTAATCCTTCCCATTATTAACTTAAAAGCAAATGTCTCAAAGGCAATTGGAAAGTATTTGCATTGACTGGTGCCATCAGAAAACAAACGAGATATTTGACATTACGGTATGTGAAAACACTTTCTCATTTTTCATTTGCTATATTCCCTACTTGTGCCTATTTGTTTGTCCCCCTTTGTAAAGAGGCAGCTAAAATCAAAGAAGATGAGGCTTAAATGTTGAAGTGGTTGATTTGATGAAAACCCTCAACTAGTTTGAGAGTGTCATAGAGTCATAGAAATGTATAGCATGGAAACAGATTCTTCAGTCCAAGCCATCACGCCGACCAGATATCCCAACTCAACCCTGTCCCAACTGCCAGCACCCAGTCCATATCCCTCCAAATAATTCCTATTCATATACACATCCAGATGACTTTTAAATGTTGCAATTGTACCAGTCTCCACCACATCCTCTGGCAGCTCATTCCATACACGTACCACCCTCTGTGTGAAAAAGTTGCCCCGTAGGTCTCTTTTATATCTTTACCCTCTCAATCTAAACCTATGCTCTCTAGTTCTGAACTCCCCCACCCCAGGGAAAAGACTTTGTCTATTTATCCTATCCATGTCCCTCATAGTTTTGTAAACCTGTATAAGGTCACCCCTCAGCCTCTGACGCTCCAGGGAAAACAGACCCAGTCTGTTCAGCCTCTCCCCATTGTTCAAATCCTCCAACCCTGGCAACATCCTTGTAACTCTTTTCTGAACCCTTTCAAGTTTTACAACATCTTTCCGATAGGAAGGAGAGCAGAATTGCATGCAATATTCCAACAGTCGCCTAACCAATGTCCTGTACAGCCGCAACATGACCTCCCAACTCCTGTACTCAATACTCTGACCATGAAAGGAAAGCATCCCAAACACCTTCTTCACTATACTAGCTACCTGCGACTCTACTTTCATGGAGTTATAAACCTGCATTCCAAGGTCTCTTTGTTCAGCAACACTACCTAGGACTTTACCATTAAGTGTATAAGTCCTGCTGAGATTTGCTTTCCCAAAATTCAGCACCTCGCATTTATCTGAATTAAACTCCATCTGCCACTTCTCTGCCCATTGGCCCATCTGATCAAGATCCTGTTGTAATCTGAGGTAAATTCTTTCCTGTCCACCAGACCTCTTATGCTTGCATCCAAATCATTTATATAAATGACAAAAAGTAGAGGACCCAGCACCTATCCTTGTGGCAGTCCACTGGTCAGTGTCTGCAGTAAAGAAACAATGTTACGTGTACAAACTGTTCTGATTCCGGTGCATCAATGTCTGTGTTCCTCGACCTGCCCCTCTTTTCGTCTCTCAGCATGTACTGTCAGTCTGTTTGAACATTTTCAGTCCAAAGAGAAAGCAAGAAACGATGTGATGTGCAAGCATTTATTGAGGAGCCATATATAAGGCATGGTATTTTTATTGATTGCAAATTGCTATTTGGGATCTTATCGTGCAGCAAAAACCTTTTGCATCACACAGTCAGGGTGAGTGAGGTCTGTGTCTTCTGCAGCTTTCTTTCCTTAAGTGAATAACGAGGAAGAAGTGTATTCGTGCAGCATTAGCAGGAAACTGACTTGCAGCTTCAGCCGAGGACGCTATTAAACACTTAGGCTATTGGTAAGTTGAACGACATCATAGGAGACAACCTGAAACCCCGTAAACTTGCTATGTTGTCGAATGTTGTGATCACAACGACTAACTGAGCAGCTGCATTTCATCAAGACTGACAGAAGTCAATGTATATCCCTGTGAACGTCAGGTGCATTAGGAGCTGCTTGCGCCAGCGTCGTTTTTTTAGTTATATGCAACTTGGCTTCATTTCCTATGCCTATACAATAACCAGATCGTAGAGGATATAAAGAAACGTTTCCTCCATTCATGAGAATCAATCCCTTTTCGTGGTGGCATTAATGTCTTCTCTCGTCACTGTTGAGAGTCTTTTATCCTCGAAATATTTCACTTTGATTCCACATCCCTGCTGGAAGACACGATTTAACTGATTATTCCAACTTGTATAGCAACTCAATATTCCAAGGATTCGCTTTGGTAATCACTTTTCTGCATCAGTGAATCAAAAGACCAGGTCACTGCGTTTTAGGAAGGGATTCAAGCTTTACTACACGAGTTGGTGAAATTTGAATCATATTAAGGAAGGCCCAACTATAAATGCGAGCCTGTGCAATGGTGAACATGAAACTTTCTAATTCATAAATCGGCTTTGTGACATCAAAAAAATCAGTTCTGCTTCAAAATGATAGACTGAGTCTGAGTAAACATGCCCTTGGCATAGCGAATATTACATGGAGATTATTTATACGCTGTAGCTATAACTGATAAAGCAAGTTGGAATAAGTTTCAAATTGTTGGATTTTCTTATTCAAAGTGGGCTGAACATCATGTACTTGCATAACACAGCCAGAACGTGTGTTATCCAATCTTTAATCCAAACCCGTATATGTGGCATGAACTGAAGTGAAAGAGGAAAGGAGGAAAGAAAACAGAAAAGAAGCCCACACTCTCGGTTTCCAAAGAACCTACTACAGAAATTGTTCCCACTGAAGTCTTTGAAATCACGCAGAACGCCGAAAAGCCACTGAAGGTATGATAATGATTCCAAAGGTGCAGTATCAGAAGGAAGCAGAAGGTAGACTCGAGCTTCAGAGGCTACAAATACGCAAGGATACAGTCGCCTCTGCTGTTTTTCTTGCTTGCCAGAAGATAACTTTATGGATATGCAGCATTCAAAATACTGCGAGCAAGGTTGAGGCTGTCCACCAGACATGTTCCTTTGCTGGTGAGAACTGCTCCTATGGAATTCGGGTTCATTGTCGTCTTCTATTGTTTGGAGATCAGGTAAACCCTATAAAGAAAGATGAATTGGCATTATTTATATTGAGGACAGAGATTTGAAGAACATTTTCACAGCGATGCATGACATATATGCTGAGTGGACTGTTGACACAATTCGTGAGATCAGCCTGAGTTTCTCACAGTTTTTGACCTAACAAATTCATGTTTAAATAATGCTGATTTTGGGGTTTAGACCATTGGTGATCACCCGGGATTGCAGTTCATGTTTAGTTCACTTCACTCTAGAACATTAAAAAGTTATTTTAGTCTAAACTGTGAAACTCTGCAGTTCATCCTTTCAGTAAATAAATCGGTTTTCAAATTCTTCTGCTTTTTAGGTCACAGGTATTTACAGAGATTATAACATGTGACTTTTCCATGGATTGTCACCTCCCTGCCGTGAAGACGTTCAAGTGTTCCATTGATCCCGAGAGTGATGTCGTTAGGAGTTCTCAACTCCTTATAGGACCACCCATCACAGTAAGGCTTGAGGAAAAGGACTAGACAATTCACAATCCCAAGCAAGTCTTGATGTGATTCGAGCAAAAGATGTGCATTTGATATCAATAGCTGTGATGGCAGATGAAGGCTACAGCTTTAGAGAGATCCTCAATCATCGAAGTTTCCTTGATGCTGGAATTCGTTCAACCTTCTTTCAGCATGTGCAACAACATTCAGGTTTTGAAAGAAGCCCCGCATAACGCATCTACCAATAGGAATTCAACACCACGCTGCACAACTCCACCACACACATGCTCACACATCCAGCACAACAGAACAAAAACCCTGCAGGAAACCACAAGAGTTGACAGGGACGATATTGTGAGATCTGGAAATCCCTAGCTTCGGACTGGCGTGGAGGCAGTAGTGTTGACTCAATCGTTTTGCTCTCAGAATAAGAACATAATAGAGAATGGCAGCTTTCTTCATGACTGAACAGACCTCTTCAGGATCCGGTCTGTTCACCCCGATCTCACTCTCAACTTCAAGAAGACTCAAGTCCTTTATCAACCAGTTCTAATGCAAGTTCTGGTCTATCTCTCCATTAACAGCAATGGAGAAATCCTCCCAAAGTTTGACCATTGCACTACCTGAAGAGCTACCTTTCATCTAAAACTGACATCGATGCAGAGATCCAAAATCGCATTCAATCTGTGAGCCTAAGAATGAGTCTTCAACGACTGTGACATCCACATTGATGCCATCATCCTTGTGTCTTAGGGAGTCAGCCTTCCAACTCCTGTATTTAGCTCTGAAATTTGGTTCACGTATTGATGTCAGCTCATGTCTCTGGAGAAGAACCATCAATGCAGTTTGAGGCGTATTTGAGACATCATCAGGGAGGACAGACGCATGAACATCAGTGTCTTGAAGGAGCCAATAGTACCAGCACGGAGGCCATGATTGTGGAAAAACAATTCCGTTGGGCATTTGTGTACTGAGGGTGCCTGAATTCATAATATCAAAGCAATACTTCTTCTTCTAACTAAAGAACGAGAGGAGGCCAAAGGAAACGTTTGCAAAGGTAAAGGTTTACTTCACGAAATGTAACACAGACATCAAAGCCAGTGAGAACCCCCACCCACACTCCACAACACACACACCCTGCTCAGCAGAAATTGACTTCAAGCAATCTCCTGCCAGAGGGGATGCAAGGAGGAAGTACCAAAAATAAACAGAAAGGAATGCCAGTGATCTTGAGACAAAGCACCAATTCCATCTGCGGGAAACAATTGCCAAAAAAGCGGTCGGAGATGCAGCTCCAGGGTCAAAGTCTTCGATCAGGTGAAGATCCACAGAACCAGAAAGGACCTACGGTTAGTGACAGGGCGTTTCCTCAGGACAATCATACTCGTTCAGCAAATAATTGGAATGACGACTCAATGTCACTCTTTATTACATGGAGTTGGAGTGGACAATCTGAGATACCTTATTCCATTTATCTAAGTTTCATAACTGCACAGCTACAGAGAGTTCAATCATTACACTTTATTCTCTAAGAAGAATTGAGCCAGAACCAGAGATAAGGAACTTTCTGTCCGCAAAATAAAATCTGACCTTTCAGTTGTGTGTCACTTCAGCAGACCACCATCGCCAACATCTCTCTCTCAGGCCTGCTGCAGTGCTTCAGCGAAGTTCAGCACAAGCTTGGAAAACAACACGTCATTTTCCACTTATGGATTCTGCGTCTTCAGGACTCAATATCGAGTTCAATAACTTTAAGTCTTTCGGCCATATCCTTACCTCGACATCCACATGCCAGGCCATGTCATTGCATGGGCGACTACCACATTCAACCTATCGTCAGCTACAAATAAGACACCAACATACATATTCTCTACTAGAATTTAAAACATTCCTACTAAATCTTTCGTAAAAGATTTAAATGGTGTAAAGCAAAGAAGCATTAATTTATATGGGAAAAATGTTGCCTTTTTCTCATAAAAGCGAAAATGCTCTTTGCTTTTCTTTCGGTTAGTGAAACCAGGTAATATTGGAGGTATTTCCTGAATGCAAAATGGCGTAAAGCAAACTTTCAAAAAAGCGGGGGATTCCTGTCGTAGTTATTAATTCCCCCAGATTGACCTTTCACCACTCCTTTGTCTGTCTAACTGTGTTTCTCTCTCCTTAGCTTCTATCTATACCTATCCTTTACTATCCCCATCTCTCCGCCCACTCTTCTGCATACATATCAATATTTTCTTAGCTATCATCAGTTCTGAAGAAGAGTCACTAGATTTGAACTTTTAATTCAGATTTCTCTCTACAGTAGCTCCCAGACCTGCTGAGGTTTTTCAGCAATTTCAATTTTTGTGTTTGTTTTTGTTTCTGATTTCCAACACTTCTTTCGTTTTTTTTAATATCAACGTTTCAAGAAGGGTGGCAGAGATAGACCAGAGAATCAGAGAATAGTGCATCCCATTGTAAGGGAAAGGATTGGATTCTGTCAGAAAACAAATCATCTCCACTTGGTGAATTAAGTATGGATCAGGGATATGTATAATTGATATAGATGAGAATGAAGGAGGATGATAAATACGTTTGCCGATATTGTGAGATTTGTTGAGTGGTTAGTAGTGAGGAGGAAGGTCTTAGGTTACAAAAAAATGGATGGATTGGCTGGATGGACAGATCAGTGGCAGATGGGTTTCAATCCTCAAAACTGTGAGATATGTCATGGGCCAGACCACCCTCTCTCAAACTACATCAAGGATATAGCTTATACTCGAACTTTTTACTTTATTTGAAGGCAAATGTTAGGCGCTGTGTCCCAGATATGATTCGCTAATTCCATTATTAGGCTTTAAGTAAAACACACGTAATTCTTAAAACACGGTTCAAGTACAAACAAAAACAACTTTGGCGTACTTTAACTCCATTGAAATACTTAATAAAACACCATATCATTTAGCCACTAATTATCAACTGTTCAAATATAGCAGCATAACCTATCCACATCTTTGGCAAAGGCAAATTCAGTAATGCAGATTGCTGACACATGCTATCTCCCTTCCAGTCCATGAAAAAGGAATAATGAAAGAAGCAATCTCACACAATTGTAAACTGAAGTTTTATCTCTGCAGCAGAGAGAGAGCTGTATCTGTTAGCATCCACAGCCAACTCCAAGCTCCAACTGAAAGCACAACGAAAACCCTGGGTCTGTGTGAGCCTCACTTCACCCATTAGATCTGAGAAAGGATCTGAAACGTTAACTTTAATTTCACTACACAGATGCTGACAGACTTGCCAGCAACATTTGTTTTTGCTCCAGATTTATAGTGTTCGTAATTCTTTCTGTTTTAATTTAGTATTCCAACCATTCATGCTTCCTTTGTCTAATTAAAAACAAACACTGTGGCGACACCTCTCTGCAAGAGAAACAGCACAGAACAAATCTCTCTTAACAGCGTAGACTATCACGGGTGATGCATTATGTACGCAATAACATGACAATGGCGTACTTAAATGACAGAACACTACGAAGCTCAGACGAACAGAGGGTATTTGGGATGCTTGTCCACAGATCCCTGAAGGGACAAGGTAGGTCAATACCGCCAGTAAGAAGGCATACAAGACACATACCTCAATTAGTCAGGATTTAGATTACAAGAATGCATAAGTTATGTTAGAACTGTCCAAAATTTTGATAAAGTCATGGCTGGAGTCCCATGTGCTAGTCACCACACTAAATGAATCACGTGATGGCATTGGAGATTATGCAGAAGAGAATCTCTTGGGTGTTGCTTGAGATGAAGACGATTAGTGATTAAGAAACGTTGAATAGGCTCAAGTTTTCGATCAAGCAAACATGAGCTCAGGATACAGAAGAACCTGATTGAGGTGTATAAGTTGATGAGGGGCAGGACGGACAGGAAAACACTGTTTGCCTTAGTTTACTGGTCAATAATGAAGAAGCATAACTCTAAAATTGGAGGGTTAGAGGGGATTTAAGGGAATATAGTTTCACCCAGGGGGTGATGGGAATTTGTAATGCAGTACATGGAAGGGGAGAAGTGTCAGAAAATTGAAAACTAATGGATGAGCACTTCAAATGCCATAACATCCATTACAGTCCTGTGATATGTCGGTCCAGATTCCATGATTTGAAGAGCCTCTTCGCTGTTATATGATGCAATGACTTCTATTTTCATCTCAGTAATATTTATGTTTTCATAAATGTCACATGACATTCAGGTATTGATTTCAAGTTTGCCTGTGTAATTATTTTTAAATTGTGAACCTGCTTCATACCTCCCTTTGTTTCAACACCGTAAGATTTTGTTCACTGCTTTGCATGTACTGCATTTGCTTTCATTTAATCTGAGCACTCTTTCAGATTCCCATCCCACTGCCAATACATTTGACTCTTTCGCTTTGACAGTAGGGCAAATCTCAACACAAGAATGTTAGCTGCACAGCAGCTTTTTGTGCCAGGAAGTAGATGTGCCCCCAGTGATGCAGATTATCTCCAGCCAAGTCATACACGCAGGTCCCTCTGTTCCTCTGTTTCCAGGCACGTGGCACAAGGATTAATCATGGAGTTACTGATTTACTTTCTTTGCCAAATCTTTAAAATCTACTATGAGGAACTCATCTCTTTTCCTACCCGTGTATTTGCTACCAGTGTGGACTATTATCTCTGATTGTTCATGAATCTCCCCACAACAACCAACCTAATTCTTCTTGCACAACAGCTCCCAGCCACCACCACCCCCATACCTCCCTGCAAACTCACCCCACTAGTGTCCACAAGGATGTCTTCCAACCGCTTTCAGACTTCCTTGGGACTGATACGATGGTGAAGCACTATGCCATTCCAGAGTATCAACTGCAGGCATAGATCTAGAACGCAAAACAATGGGGAATGATGCTTTCTGCATATTCTCAGCCTTTTTTTAAAAAAAAAAACATATTCCACAATCTCACATTGTAATGTGGTCCCACTAAACAGGAATCATTCTGATGAACGTCCTGCGTGGCATGCATATCCTTATTTACGCAAAAGGTATAGAACTGTTGAAAATACTCTAGCTGACGTCTTATCAACAGAATAAGAGTTCATTGTGCCTGCACAGAAGTCCTCTTTTTGTGAATTCTAGCATTTCGTTTGCCTTCTGAATTTCTTTCTGCACCTTGTGCCAGATCTCAGAGACTTAGGATAAAAAATAGCTAGGTCCTTTTGAGCATGAAACACATTAATGTCTCCCCATTCAAAAAATACTCTTTCCTGCCACTTCTCTTACAAGCGTGGCAATCTCACAAATGTCCAAGTTGTAATTCATTTGCAAATTTCCTGCACATTCCTTTGGTCTGTTGAAATTGCCCAAAGACTTCTTGTATCCTCCTTACTTTCCCACCATTTTTTTTGTATCATCCACAAACTTGGAAATATCCAAGTCTGCATATCCAAATCACTTATCGAGGTTGTGAACAATTGTTGCCAAATCATTAAACTTTGCAGTCCACCTTCGGCCGTAAACAGTTTCCCTGAGAAAGACAAGCTTTTTCTTCCTTTATGTTTTCTGCATCCAATAAACATAGACTTGGAACAGATAAATTCATCAAAATAGTTTGCCTCACGTGCTATTTATCGACCAGAAAGGAAAACCGAAGCAAGTAGTTACGCAGTGGAGAGCGAACTCAAGCTTTTAGCTGCAGCACAGAGAGCTCTGTCTAGCAGGTTTGTTTCTGTCATCAATATCAGCTAAAAGTAAGCAGTTTGTTTCACCAATTCCTATGCCATGCGATTATGTTAGTCCCAATTCCACGTGATGTATAATGCCTTCTGAAAATCGAACCACACCAGATCCCCAGGATCCCTCTTATTAGCTGTGCTGTGAACGTGTAGGAAGTCTGTTTCGCTTATTAAGGATGATTTCCCCTTCCTGAATCTGTATTGATTCTGCCCAATCAAACAATTCTCTCCTAAATGGTTAATTTTTTGGTAATTTCTACTTTCCTCGCTATTAACATCAGGACACATGTGCAGACTTCCAATCTCCAGCAGCAGTAATAGAATATGGAAAGATGATCGCCAAGGCAGCCATTGCCTCTGTCGCCATGCAATGTAGCACTTTCAGATGAATGTCCCAGAGCCCCGGATATTTGTTGACATTTAGTCCCTTTAAGTTGCTTAATGCTACTAAAACTAATTTCTTTTGGTTCTACATAGTCACTGGATTCGTAAGCCTCAATTAATTCGGGAGTATTCTTCTCGTTTTCCTCCATGAAGTACTTGGCTAGGTTGTCTACCATTTCTCATTACCATGTTATGAATTAATCTATCTCAGGCGACAATGGACCCATATATGTCTTTGGGAGTCTTTCTTTTCTTTCTTCATGCATATAGAAGATTTTAAAACCTTTTTTAGTTTCTTTGTATTTTGTGCTCAGATTTTATGTTTCATTCATTTGTTGAATTCTGATTTTTTTTTGCCAGTCATCAGATTTGTCTTCGCTTTTACAACTTTGTAAGCTTCCTCTACTGATCAGACACTATACTTAGCTTCCCCAATTACGACAGCAATTCAATTTAAATTTTGTCCATTTTTTATTGTCTGTTGAGATTTCACTTATTTTGAAATGAAGCATCAAGTATTTCAATAGAATAGCATTATTGAATGGAATTATATTTATTGTCATGAGCGCTCGGATAAATGCAGTGAAAAGTTTGCAATGTCGCTTACGGTCCCATCTTAGGTACAATATAACTAGGTCCAGATACTTGGTACAAAATTGAAACAATAATAAATAAAAGTTAAGCTTAAGAAGAAAAAGGAGAGATTGCATTCGATTTACAGTCCTTTCACTCCAATGTGTGCCAGTCGGAAGCCTCCAGACTGCAGCGGACTAAGTCGCCAGACCATGCTGGGCTTAAAATCGCGAGTCTTCGCATCCAGTCCCATACTAGGCACAGTCATATTCTAAAGGTAGACCTATTTACCATCAACCGTTTAATTTTGTTTTTCATATACCACGGCAAAGTGCCTCTCATACTTTTATCATTTTCCTTGTTTCAAATTCAAATCCTTCTCTCAGGGTGATCAACATTTTCTTCAAATTTAATAGAAAATGGTATTTTCCATAACAAGATTTTCTTAATTCCTCTTTCCTCGTTACATAATTCTGTACTAAAATCGATGTGCCTTATTGTGTTCCTCAGCACGTTTGCTCCAGAAATGATCTGAAACCCATTGCAGGAGTCTTTCATACTCATTTGATTTACTCTATCTGTATGGGCACAGAGATCATCCACGATTAGGTGATAACCATATTGCCATTAATTTTCAGATTTATACCATGTCCAACATTACAATGATTATTTGGCTCAAAAGAGAATGAATAATACCTTGTAACCAAGTGAAAATTACAACACATGGTTCCTCATAATTTGTCTCCCATGTTATGGCTGATTCGTTGCTTTCCCTTTATTTCGCCAAAACAAATGTAAAATCTTAATAAATCGATTCAATAATATTGCAAAATGCATAATAATTTGAAAAGAAACATCTCACTTGTCATCACTCCCAGGATGCTCTGGACCACTGATGCAGTCAGGGCTGTATCTTCCACTCTGCTTCCCGGCATCAATGACGATCTCTTTCGTTTTGTTGACGTTGATAGAGAGATTGTTATCTTTTCACCGTGCCACTAAGCATTATATTCTTTCCTGTATTCTGTCTCATCGTTATTTGAGATCTGTCAAACAAGAATGGTGTCGTCAGCAAACTTGTAAATGGAGGTGGCATTTGGCCACACAGTCGTGAGTGTATTGAGAGTAGAGTAGTAGGCTGAGTACGCAGAATTGCGGGGCACCATTATTGCAGATCTTGGTGGAGGACATGGATAATTTTCTACATTTTGGGGTTTAAGCCAGTGTTGTTGTTAAACTGGAAAAACTTGGCTCAGGGAACAGCAGGATCCAGAGTACACATTTGTGAATGCTTATCAATGTCTTTTTCAACGATGTGTTGTAACTGAAGGCATGTATGGAAATGTCCTTGTCAGTAAGTTGTTTAATTGTCCACCACATTCATAACTGGATTTAACAGAGTTTAGAACTGATCCACTGGTTGTTGGGCGACTTAGCTCTTGCTGCGTATGCTATTTGGCACACAAGTTGTCTGTTTGGGAGCTTAACCAGCATGACACCTCATTGCTATGCATTACTTGTGCAGTTTCTGGCATGTCCTCCTCCACTCTTCATTGACCCAAGGTTCATTCCCCTGGCTTGATGGTAAAGGAAGTGAAGGAAATGCGCAAAATCATGCAATATCATGTTAGCACTCATAAAGGCAATGGTGACTTTCCCAATTAGTTTCTTCCCCTGTCGGATGGTAATACCAATCCGACAAATACACTCATAGAATCGGCCCTATGTTGTGGTACCTGGCTTTTTACCAAATTATTTTTAGCAAGGGTTGTTCTTCAGATTCTCTGGAGGGCGTATTTTAATATTCAAAGGTTACTTGCCTTGGTTTACAGGAGCTTAATTTCCATTCTTACTCATTTATTTAGTGATGAAAATACCTAAGAATAATAACTTCTGCGTTTGGGCAGATAAATCATCCACTTCGTGTTACGCAATAGCAGTTTAAGAAGAATGCATAACATTCCTCGAATACCAAACTTCTGTTCAAGCCACAGCAGGGAATTCATTGACTTCACATTACTTACCACATTACTTACTTTGGCACAAGGCAACTGGCATAATTTAGTCACAAGGTTTTAATTTTAAAACAATAATTGACAGGTACTTCTACACAAAAGACTTATTACCTTAACCACCTCTTATACACGCTGCTGACATCACAGTTAAGGCATTCCCATTACATACCACAAAGCTGGACCATTTCAATCAGTGGTTTTGTGTATCTCAGATCTCAGTCATAGATTTCAAATGAAAAATCTGACATATTGTTCATGGCATCAGTCTCCAGCACAATCTATGCATGTAGTGTCTCCTCAACTGTGTAAAGTTAGGCTGAAGTTTCCATACGCGGCTTCAAAGAATTCTTTACCTTAGAGATTTTTAAATGTGTGGGATAATGTGTCATTTTAAGAAAGGTTTTTTTAAAGAGAGATTGTAAAGCCTGATGCGCCGAGGAGTCTATGGAGATTAACGTTTAACAATGGAAGAGAGGCTACTGGTTCTCCCAGTTCAATATTTTCTAGGGTTTTTTTCGCACTCACAGATGTGTGAGTCGAGAACAGTTGCAAGCTTCGGTAAAAGATTAATCGATCATAGAACCAGAGAATTTCTACAGTGAGGACACAGGTCATTTGAACCAACCGACTCTTTGAAGAGTAACCAACCCATACCCATTCCCTTATCCTATTACTGTACATTTCCTCTGACTAATGATAGATTAGAGTGGTGCTGGAAAAGCATAGCAGTTCAGGCAGAATCCGAGGAGCAGTAAAATCGATGTTTCGGGCAAAAGCCCTTCATCAGGAATACAGGCAGAGAGTACAGTGAGGACACAGGTCATTTGAACCAACCGACTCTTTGAAGAGTAACCCACCCATACCCATTCCCTTATCCTATTACTATACATTTCCTCTGACTAATGATAGATTAGAGTGGTGTTGGAAAAGCACAGCAGTTCAGGCAGAATCCGAGGAGCAGTAAAATCGATGTTTCGGGCAAAAGCCCTTCATCAGGAATACAGGCAGAGAGCCTGAACGGTGGAGAGATAAGTGAGAAAGGAGGCCCAGGACATCCATGTGTGGGAGGGGGCGTTGAAATGTTGGGCCACAGGGCGGTGTGGTTGATTGGTGCGGGTGTCCCAGAGATGTTCCCTAAAGCACTCTGCTAGGAGGCATCCAGTCTCCCCAATGTAGAGGAGACCACATCGGGAGCCACGTATACAATAAATGATATTGGTGGATGTGCAGGTGTACCTTTGATGGATGTGGAAGGCTCCTTTAGGGCCTTGGATGGAGGTGAGGGAGGAGGTGTGAGCGCAGGCTTTATATTTCCTGCGGTGGCAGGGAAAGGTGCCAGGATGGGAGGGTTGTAGGGGGGGAGTGGACCTGACCAGGTAGTCACAGAGGGACCGGTCTTTGTGGAAGGCGGAAAGGGGTGGTGAGGGAAATATATCCCTGGTGTTGGGGTCCGTTTGGAGGTGGCGGAAATGTCGGCGGATGATTTGGTTTATGCGACGGTTGGTAGGGTGGAAGGTGAGGACCAGGGGCGTTCTGTCCTGACTAATGCACCAAACCTAAACATCCATGAACACTACGGGCAACTTCAGATGGCCAATCCACCTAACCTGCTTATCTTTGGACTGAAGAGGAAACTGGAGCACTTGCAGCAACAGGAGTCAGAGATTCCTCTGACTTCCTCTGAACTCCCTCTCTGAGTGTTTTTCCCTACTGCCTGTAAGTATTAGTGCTTTAATTTACCTTTTTGCCGAGGGGTATGCATATGGGATGTTACTGTTAATTAGTAAAGTTGCTGTATTGGCCTGTTAATATTTCCAACAGTTAAGTTACTCAAAATTCCGCTTTCTTTTGTTCGTGTTTCAAAGATAGTATTTAAATAAATTCTATTTTGCTTAAATCTGAGTTGTTTGGCCAGTTGCATCACATCTGGATTATCAATTCCCCATCTGTCTTTAAAATAATATAAAGTTAGGGTCTAGGCTGCCTTTTAAAGGAATTCTGAGGGGTCTGGCCTGGCCAGTAACAAACTGGGAGGCTGTTGTCGGGATGATTCGATAATTCCAGTAGCGATTAAGGTTTATTGAACTCAAAGACAACGAATGGCAAGTGTTAGTAGCTTTTGTTTCGGTATTGAATTTGGTTCGTTTTAAATACTGCTTTGTGTAGTTATCGTCTTTTCAGTCGCTAAGGGTTTTCAGGGGGTGGAAGAAGTGAGTTTTTTTACAAAAGGTGAGCTAGGCAAAGCCACTGGAGTTAGCAGATAAACTGGAGTTGGGGTTGCCCTCATCTGTAAGAAACGGAGAGGTAATTACAGCAATAGCTTGGCATGCAAATTTGTTAGAAATGCTATTAAAATATTTAGAAATTGCGAGAATTCAATTGCAGAAGACGCAACTTGAAAATCAAAGGGAACTGGAACAGTTTACATTATGGTTAACAAGCAGAACAAAAAGAAAAGGAGAGGATGGTCATCGCAGAAGAAACAGAGAAAGACAGAGAAGAAAGGAAAAAAAAGAGAGGAAAGGGAGAAAGAAACAGAATTTGAACATCAGAAGTTGACAATTAGTTACGAAAGCTGGCTTAAAAGGATGGAGGTGAAGGCCGAAGTAAGGCTTAATGAGGAGAATAGTGAGGATGACCAAAGCCATCGTAGCCAAAAGCTCTGTTTAAATAATTCCAACATAACCTGAATTTGAGAAGAAGCATTTAGAAGCCTTTTTCCTCTCCTTTCAGAAAATGAATTGGCCAGTGACCATGTGGGTTTTGTTGATCCAAACAAAGTTGGGAATAGTACTAGTGAGGTATTTTCAAGCCTATCAGATAAGTCATCTGTGGAGGTGAAACAGGGTAAGAAAGCTATTTTAGACTAGACTTCCTACAGTGTGGAAACAAGCCCTCGGCCCAACAAGTCCACACAGACTCTGCGATGAGTAACCCACTCAGGCCCATTTCCCTCTGACTAATGCACCTCACACTAAAGGCGATTTAGCACGGCCAATTCAACTGACCTGCACATCTTTGGACTGTGGGAGAAAATCAAAGCACCCGGAGAAAACCCACACAGACACGGTGCAATCACCACACAGGCAGTTGCCTAAGGATGGAATGAAACCTGGGTCCCTGGCGCTGTGAGGCAGCAGTGTTAACCACTGAGCCACCGTGCTGCCCATAATTTTAATTACATATGAGCTGATGCCAGAAGCCTGCAGGCAACGTTTCAGGAAACTAAGGAGTGAGCCTTGTCAAACAGACATTGAGATTGAAAGGAACAAAGTAATTTTGATAGGCATGCAGAGAATCGATAAAACTGGAGGAGTTCAAAAATTCACTTTCTGAGCTAGTCAGAACTTTATGTGGAAGAATACAGAGTTAGGACGACAAGATTGCAAACTGAAATGGCTGATGATTATGGGTTAGTTCATGAATCAAAGCTGTACTTCAAACATTAATTTCAATCTGAGTTACGGAAATTAGAGAAAAGAGAAATTCTCAGGTGATATGGGGAACGTAGATCTCAGTGAAGATAATCAAGATAGCTTGCCACAGGGTAAAATGAAAACCCATGAAAAGGAAAAAGAAGTTGAAAGACTCAGCTGTTTTCACTGCAATGAAATCGACCACATGAAGTCACAGTGTTGGTGGTTTTAAAAAAAGCACCGGGAAGATGGATGTAGGAAAACAGGAAAAACCATTGAATTTTGTTAAAGTGGTAAAGGGAAGCACAGTGGAGGATAAAAAGCTGCACCAGAACGCACAACCTAGTCAGAGGTTTGTTTAAGAAGGAAATGCCAGATCTTCTAAAATCATTTAATTGTGAGGGTGAAGTTTACTTGTATCAGTCTGGAGCAGGAGGTAAAGAAGTTACAGTATTAAGAGATACCGGATCATGTCAAACTTTCATGTTGAGACATTTGGAGATCTGTAATTCAAAACGTCTATTACCAGAAAAAGTGCAATTCATGGTAAGACGAAAATTACTCTGTTATGAAGAGAGAGGTTGGAGTGCCCAGTGAAAAATGTAGAAGTGGTGACAGAAATATTGGAGAAACTCTCATCTACAGGAATGCAATTTGTTTTGGTTGCGATATAGCTGGATCACAGTAGGGCTGCTGTCTTGCATGGTTGAAAATCCAATGGAGAATCAGGCTGATGAGATATTACAGCAAGAATATCCTGAGTTTTCTTTTCTGACTGTGATAATGAGGTCACAAAGACATCAGTTGAAACAGGAGGAAAACTCAAAGACTGCAGATAAGGCGGTTGAAATAGAATTATTGGAGACCATGTCTGAGAGAATGGTTGAGCCAAAACAGGAACAGATGGAGAACAATGTGGTTATTTTTTGATCAGTGAAATTAATTGAATTGCAACCGGAAGATAAAACACTGAAGCAATTGTATGAAAAACCATACACAGAAGAATAATCTGAGTATATTCCTGAATGCTGCGATCTTTAAAATTATCTCTTGATGAGGAAATGGAAGCTATCAAATCTTAATGCGGATGAGAAATGGGCAGACTTTCATCAAGTGCTATTACCAATGGGCTATAGAAAGAAATTGTTGCGGGTGGGACATGATTTACAAGTAGGAGGCCATTTCAGGGTAAGAGAAATTCAAGCCAAAATGCCAGAGCATTTTTATTGGCCTGGAATGCATAAGGATGTTGTTGAATTTTGCCAGAGTACTCATATGTGTCAGGTAATTGGAAAACCGCAGGCAATAAAGAAACCAGCAACTTAAGTCCCCATTCCTACATTTGAGGAGCCTTTCACAAGTGTCCTAATTAATTGTGTAGCACACCCTACCTTAAACAAAAATGTGGGAATGAGTATTTTTTGACAATAATGGATGTCTTAAATGGAGTTTCAGAGGCCTTTACAAAATGCAATATCACGGCTGAAAAGACCTGTGGAAGAGTTATTCAATTTTTTCATTAGATACGGACTACCTAAGGAGATGCAGTCAGATCAAGGGTCAGGTTTTTCAACAAAATTGTTCGGATAAGTTGTGGATGGTTTCAGAATTAAAGAATTTAAATACACCGCATCCCATTCAGAATGCAGGGAACATTAGAAACTTTAAAGACTGTATTAGTCAAGACTATCCAGACTTTTGGGATAAAGGTATTCTGTTTGTATTTTTTGCCATTGGGGAGGGACCAAATCTTTCGACCAAATTAAATTCATTTGAATTAGGTATTTTTTGGCCATGAGCTGACAAGACGACTGAAAGTGATTAAGGAGAAATAAGTGAGTCAGAATTTGGAAATACACAATTGGACAATGTGTCACGTTTTAGGGAAGGTTAAGTCGAGCAGCGGAGTTGGCTAGACAGCATGGAAAATTGTCAAAGCACATGATGAAACACGAAACTGACAAGAAATCCAAAACTCGAAATTATTTTACGAAGAGAAAGTGTTAGTTTTACTTCCAGTGATATGCGAATTGATAAGAAATTGAGTGAGGTGAACTATTTGATAAGGATTCCAAGTAGAAAAGTGTCTCACAAAGTGTGTCATGTGAATATGCTTAAAAGTATTTTGATGGGGAAGGAAAGCAAAAGGAGAATCTCTTATTGGTTACAACACAAAGTGTAGAACGAAATTTAGAGGATTTTGAATTGGAAGTTTTTAAAATTAAATTGGACAATGAGGATCTTCTCAAGAAATGGGATAAATGATAAGTTACCTTCCTGAAGAAAATCGAAATGACCTGATAGAGTTATTACTATCACATGGTAAAATATGTGCGAATAAACTGAAAAGCACTAATCTAATTATACATGATATAGATATAGGAAATACTATTCAAATTAGGCAACATCCTTATAGACTTAACCCTCTAAAGTTGTTGCAGGTTCATAAAGATATTGAACGCATGCTCCAAGACAACAAAATCAAAGTCAGTTGCGGCGACTGGAGCACATCCATAGTAATAGTATCGCAACCAGATGGTTGCTAACGGTTATGTAGAGTACTACAATTGCAAACTCTGATTCCTATCTGATTGCACATTTGGAAGACTGTATTGAGACGGTGAGATTAGCAACGTATGTTTCCAAGCTTGACATACTCAGAGAACACTGGCACGTACCTTTAATAAAAAGAGCAAAGACAATTGCTGCTTTTGTACCACCAATTCGGCTTAACCAATTTAAACTCATACCATTTGGTTCGAAAAATGTGCCAGCTACATTTCAGAGACTAATAAAGTCAATTCTGTATTACCCAATTATTTGGTATACATCGACAACCTGATGATTTTTGGTCACACATGGAAGGAACATATGCAACATCCATCGACATTGGTGGGGGAGCGGGGGGAGGTGGGGGCGGACTTAGTGACAAACCTGGTTCGGAGTGAAATTACCAATGTGCAAATCACATTTGTGGACCATGTTATTGGACAAGAACACAAAATGTGAAAATAAGCGATATTAGGTGTTTTCCACACCATAGATGAAGCGAACAGTACTACAATTCCTGGGACTGAGAGGGTTTTATCGGAAATTCGTAACAGATTTTAGCAGTACATCTGCTCATTCACTGACTTATTGAAGAAAGGCAAAACGTTTCATTGGCGGGCAGACTGTCTGAAGGCATTTGACAGCCTGAAAGATGTGTTAACCACTGCCCCAGTGTTAACCACACCTAAGTTTACAAAGCCTTTCAAGGTGGCTATCATTGCAAGTGATGTGGGTGTTGGTGCTGGACCATTATATGAAGACGATGAGAAGCTATGAAGACCTATTGGATGTTTCTTCAAGAAATTGAATGTTCATCAGCAATAGTATTCCACATTTCAAAATGAGACTTCGAGCTTTGTGTTGGAGTTAAAACATGTTAACATTTATATTGCCAGCTATGTGCGTGAGTGAATGAATATATTG
Source organism: Chiloscyllium plagiosum (assembly GCF_004010195.1). Taxonomy (NCBI): domain Eukaryota; kingdom Metazoa; phylum Chordata; class Chondrichthyes; order Orectolobiformes; family Hemiscylliidae; genus Chiloscyllium; species Chiloscyllium plagiosum. The sequence continues at coordinate 4,230,358 of NC_057746.1, read as the reverse complement.
ATCATAATCCATTAAACATTTTGGAGACATTTCCAGAGAAAAAAATAATCCAGACTGTTTGGATGGAGTTTATTACTGCATCATTCAATTCGAAACTTGTACATGGGGCAGGATGAGAAAACGTAATTGCCAACGTGTTCTCAGGACTTGGATGAAAACAGACGGAGGCTTTAAATGGCAGGAGTCAAAGGGCAGAAATAGAATGTAATCATGAATGTTTACATGCTTCGAGTAATCGCCCAGAGATCATTTTCTGAAGCATGGAACCTCTTTCCACTGCAGCTGCTTCTCTGACCCCAGCAGTTTCTAAAACTGTTGCTAAAATTAAACTAAACTAGAAAGATTCCAGAACTGGGAGAAATAGCGACTCCTCTTTCATTGTGCATGTGTTTTTTTTGATAAAAATCCTGAAAAGACTTGTTCCGATTGTTGCCTTCAGCATTATCTGTTAGACAATAGCGAAATGACTTCACGCAGACAAATCAGAACCTCTGCAGTTGCAATCCCTTTTGAAAAAATTGAGGGCAACATGACCTTGTTGAAGGAGTAGCATCGTTACAGAGTGAAGCAAAACTATCTTTGGATATAGGTGGTTCGTTTTCTTTAATTGCAGTGAGGTGTGAAGATGCTGTCATTCCAAAAGGTTGTTATGTACTTTTTTGAAGATAGGTCATAAAGGCAGAGTTTCCAAGGAATCTAGGGTGTTTAATAGTTTAACAATGAAAGGGGAGCAGCCAGTTCTCCCTGTTCAGATTTTTGTTTGGTTTATTTTAGCTGTGGCAGTTACAGCATGCGTAAACCCAGAAGTGAATCCAGAATCTATAAGTTTCAGTGTGAGTTTCCTCTGACTTCCTCTGAACTTTGGGTGTGGATCTTGTTTTCATCTGCCTCTAAGAATCTGTGTTTGAATGTAGGTATTTGCCAAAGGATGTGCTGATGGGATATTAGTGTATTGGAACAGTTAATTAGTTAAGTTGCTCTATCAGATCAATTAAGTTTTCTAATACTTCAGTTGCTCTAAATTCAACTTTCTTTTGTTCGTGTTTCATCGGTAGTGTTTAAATAAATTCTGTTTGCTTAATCGAGGAGACAGGACACCAAATTGCAGATCGTTTCAGAGAACGTCTCTGGGACACCCGCAGCAACTAACCCCGCTGCCCCATGGCAGAAGACATTAACTCCCCCTTCCACTCCACAAAGGACATGCAGGTCCTGGGCCTCCACCACCGCCAAACCCTACGGCTGGAGGAAGAACGTTTCATCTTCTGCCTTGTTTCCTCATTTACCCACCAACTCAACTCCGCCATCTTCACAGGTCCCACCTGCCCATCTTTCTTCCCACCTATCCACTCCACCCTCCTCTCCTACCTATCGCTTCCACCCTACCTTCATCGACCTATCACATTCCCAGTTGCCTTCCCCCAGGTCCGACCACCTACCCATTTATTTTTCAACCCCCATGGCCTACAGGTCTTATTACTGATGAAGGCTAATGTCTGAAATGTCGATTCTCCTGTTCCTCGGATGCTGCCTGACCTGCTGTGTTTTTGTAGCACCACATTTTCGACTCTGATCTTCTGTAGTCCTCACATTTTCCTTCTGTTTGCTTTAGGTCTGGTGGCTTTATCAGTTGCATCACTCCTGGAACCCACTTCACATCTGCCATTAAAATAAGAAAATATTCAGGACTAGGCTGCCTCCTTAAAATATTTTGAGAGGCATATGGCCTGATCGATAACACGTCCCTGTTGTTTTAGAATCCCTCCATTGTCATGTAAAAACTGTTCTACCTCCTGTTCAGCGTCCTTTTCAACTCCCTCAGCACCGCCCACAACATTGACTTCTCTCCTATTGCAGCATCGTCCCTCTCACCACCTCCACCCTCTCCCTCCATCCCTGCGTCCAACAACACAATTATATTAATTGCCCTTCCATTGCCCTTGCCTTCTCGCGCACAACATTCCCAGCTCTCAATAACAAGGGGCACCCTCCGTTGATCCCATTGACTCGCTCACTTCAGCCCCTTACCTTTGGCTGGTCTTCTCCGATGTTTAAGCCTGTCAGGCTCATCTGTGTGCCGATGAAGTGCAGCTGAGAAACAAATTGTGAATGGAGAAACATTTGAGATACAAAACTTAGATGGCAGCTGCAGTTCCTCCAAGATTCTGTGCTTCTCAGGGACACGGATGGCCTGCCTTTATTGCTGTACCCGTCGAAGAGGGGCAGGGTGCTCCAAACCGGACATCCTTGAAGGGTACACTATCTGTACTACCATCTTCCAATTGTTAACATTTCCGGCATCACCCTCTCCTAGTAATCAACAATATGTACAACTGGGCAAGACAATAACCTACTAGCATTATCTGTTAATCTTTACTGTCAATATAGAGACCTTCATACCGTTCTCAGGGCCTGGATTTGAGCCCTACCAGAGCAGCTGGTGGAACTTCAATTTTGAACAAATCTGGAGTGAAGAGTCGGATGATGACCATGAATCAATTTTCGTTTGTTGGAAAAACCCATTTGCTTCACTAACTGCCTCCCTTTCCTTGTCTGGTCTACATGTTACTCCAGACCCACAGCAATGTGATTGACTCTTAACTGCCCTCTGGACAATTCGCGATGGACAATACATGCCACTGAGACAGTGACGCCCTCATCCCATGAATGAAGAAAGAAAAGAAATGCTATGGTGGCCTTTACTTTTATCTTTTTGATCAGTTCATGTAAATATTCCTGCCAACTCCTAACAATCTCTGCCTCCCTTGTTAGTGAAATGTCAATCCAATTAAATCATGTCAATGGCTCTATCTCCACTGCTATTGAAGGGAAGAGAATTCATAAAGTGCAAATTTCATCAAAACAGGAGTCATATAATCAAAGCACACAATATAGGAACATGATGGTGCATATGCATAAATCTTTGAAAGTGGCAGAATTTATTGAGAGAGGTGTGAGCAAAAGACTTCATAAATGCATAGAGAACGAAAGCAAGGACATTGAAATATTGTGTTTGGAACTGGTCAGCTCAGTTTAAGAAAAATATGCCAGTCCTTGTGTCGATACAGAAGCAATTGACCACAATGTGACCTGGGAATGCAGATTTTATCTAATAGGATATGTTGTATATTTTTGACTTTTTATTCTTGAAGCAATAAGGTTTCTTGTGGATGTATCGCAGATCAAGACACTGATGCATGCATTTGAGAATGAAAACCTGTTCCCATTTTCTGATCCTGCCAGTGTGCCATATTTATCAAAAACAATATTCACAATAATTAGTAATCAGATTTTAATTTAGATTTCCTACAGTGTGGAAATAGGCCCTTCGGCCTTACACGTCCACACCGACCCTACGAACAGCAATCCACCCAAACCCATTCCCCTACACCTAACACTACGGGCAAGTTACCATGGTTAATTTACCAAACCTGCACATCTTTGGACTGTGGGAGGGAAGCAGATCACCAGGAGGAAGCCCACGCAGACACGGGGAGAATGTGCAAACTCCACACAGACAGTTGCCCAAGGCGGAGAATTGGGCCCAGATCTCTGGCACTGTGAGGCAGCAGTGCTAACCATTTTGCCACCGTGCCGCTAAATAACTAAAAACTGAAATTAAGGTGGACTGCAGGAAATTTGTTTGGAAAGGAATCCTTGTCAAGTCGAAAGTGAACTGGATTTTGGATTTAATTGATAGAGAGGCAATAGTGTGTGTTAAAAGAAGAGGAAGGATTAATTGAATTTCATCACAAAAGATGTAGCTTAAATTCTCACATACATCAGATAGGAGGAAAAAGACTGGGAGATGAGTTGAAGAGACTAATGGGAGTCAAGAAGGCGTGCGTGGGATATATTTACAATTCAGGATGGTCCTCAACAAATGTTCACTGAGAGTCATGGTTCATGATTTCCATTTTTATCCTGTGCTCGAACACATGCACTCAAGTCTGCCTGCCTTGGTATGGGCTAAAATATGAATCCAAAGATAGTTATTTTACGGGGAATTGAGACAATAAAGTTACTGGTGAAAATGTATTGTTTCCTTCGACCGTAATTCCATTCTGGTATTGTTACGATGCTTAAATTAAAACCAGCAATACAGAAGAGATTTATCCGTGCAGTAATTTGTAAAACTCCGTGTGGCCAAGAACTATTTAAAACAAAAACTAACAACTTTTTTTCTTAAAGTATATCAGAGAATAATAAACTAACCACTTTTTACATTTTTCCCTCTAACCTATCTTTTACTTTCTCTTCTTCCATACTAGTCTTATAAAAGTCCCAATTAACATTTACAAAATCACAATCCTTATCTCAAAACCGGGCAGCTTCCGTTATTCTGTTCAGATCTTCCTGTGTCTTCCTTTGTTTTTCCTGAGGAATTTCTATGTCACAGGTTACTGATCGAAAAGGCATTTTTCAGAGAGCTATTTTTCAAGCAGTCTGTTTACATGCTGTACATCCACATCTTCATAAAATCTTCCCCCTTAAGAAAAAATGAAAATGCTTAATGAAAGTTTTCTACTTTTAAAACATACTACCGTAACATACAGATAACTTTGATCGAAGTTCACCTTAACTTTTTCTCATATACCTGTATATTTGTAACCTTAAATAAAAACAAATCTCATCTAAATTCTGTCAGTTAAATCCTCAATAACACATGTGCAATTATATTTTTCCGACCCACAACATGCATGATTTTTAAATTAAAAGTCAATAACATAACAATCCAATGAAATAGTCTCATATTATTACCTTTCAACCGTTCTAAGAACGTAAACGGATTGTAGTCAGTCTACACATCCGTCTCCGACACATTGTTTGTGACATACACATTAAAATGCCGTAAGGCCAGTACCAAACTCAACACTCCCTTTTCGATTGTAGAGCATTTCCTCTAGTGGATGATGATCGTCTTCAGAAAGTAACCAACGGCAGTTCAATCCCAGCCTCATCTTCCTGTAGGAATACAGATCGAACTCCAATGTCACTAGCATCGATGGCGACTTTCAAAGGTTTGATAAGTTTGGTGTAGCTAAATCTGGTTTGGTGGTTAATATCGATTTTAAATGGTCGAATCCCTCTTGACATTGTTCTTTCCACTGAGACTTTGTGTTCTTCTTCAGCAAATTGATTAACGGTGCCATTACACTCCTGAAGTTTGGAACAAACTTCTGATAGAATCCACTGAGTCCTAAGAATGGAAGCAAATCTTTCTTCGAGGTTGGTCGTGAACATTCTTCTATGACCTTCATGTTTGCGTTCCATGGGGTCAACCTTCCATGACGGATATTATATCCCAAGTACGTCACATCTGCTTTTGCGAATTCCATTTTAAAGAAGTTTACCACCATTTTTGCATCTCGTAGTCATTCAAAAGCTCTGCCAACTGTACCATGTGATCTTTCCAGGACGTACTAAAGATCACTGCACAGTCGAAATAGACTATGCAATTCGTTAACCCAGCCACAACGCTGCTCATGAATCTTTGGAATGTGGCGGGTGTGTTCTTATTCCAAAGGGCATCACTTTAAATTGATATAGCCAATCTGGGATTACAAATGCAGAATTTTTTTTCGCCAACTCTGATAAAGGTACCTGCCAGTAAGCACACATTAAGTCCAACTTGGTGATGTAACTGGCTTCTCTAACTTTCTCGATACATCCTCCAATCCAGGATATGAGTCATATTTTGTAATGGCATTGGCCTTCCGATAATCCACGCAGAATCATTGAGTCCCATCTAGCTTGGGAACTAAGAAAGTAGGCGAACTCCACTCACTTTGGCTTGGTTCTATGATGTCCTCGTAGATCATGGCTTCTGGACCTGTCTGGCTTTGTAAGGATTAAGCCAATAGTGGTATTGTTTTATTGGAGCAGTATGTCTTAAGTTTACTTCATGTACAACAGCATTTGGCCTCCCCACCTTCTTCTTACATATGTCCTTGTACTGTAGTAACAAATGTTTCAACTGTTTTATGCTCCTGACACAGATAGCTCAAAGACTTTTTCATTTTTTAATCTATTTTGAGGCATCTCAAAATCAACATTATCTGGATTTGATTCCTCACTCTACGGGACAGTAACTAGCACCTGTTTCTCCAGTTCTTTCTTTGCCGTGTAACACAGTTTCAACATGCTCACATGACATTTCCAATACTTTTTTCTTATCTGGTATTTTTACTAAATAGTTCACCTGCTCCATTTTTTTTTCAATTTGATAGGAATCACTAAACCTGAGTTTGAAAGGATCTCCTTTCACTGGTGATAGTTCTAACACTTTACCCCCTTGGGAAAACGTCCGATTCTCAGAACTTTTATCTGCCACCTGCTTCATTCTTTTACTGTGCCCTCTTCAGGTGCTGTTTTGCTAACTCACTTTCTGAATTTAGTCTTGCTGTAAACTCTGATACATAACTTAAATGTAAGATCTCTGACCTTGGTCCTGTCATTTTTTCTTTAATTTATTTCAAAGGGCCTCACACTTCATGATCTAACATTAAATCAAAGGGAGCAAACTGAGTAGATTCTGTTGGCACATCTATAATGGCAAACAATACGAATGGGATACCTTTATCCCAATCATTCGGGTAATCCTGACAGTATGCTTTCAACATGGTCTTCAAAGTCTGATGCCACCTTTCTAAAGCTCCCTGGGATTCAGGATGATACTCACTGGATTTAAAGTGCTGTATACCTCAGCTATCCATAAGCTCCTTAAACAATGGAGCAAAAAATTTTGACCCTTGGTCTGACTGAATGTCTCTAGGTAGCCTATACTGTGTGAACAAAAGCTACTAACTTCTCTACTACCCTTTTTGCCTTGATACTCCATAATGGAATTGCCTCTGGAAGTCGGGTACTGAATTAGAGGTGCTGGAAAAGCACAGCAGTTCAGGCAGCATCTGAGGAGCAATAAAATCGACCTTTCGGGCAAAAGCCCTTCCTCAGGAGTACAGGCAGAGTACCTGAAATGTGGCACTCTGCCTGTATTCCTGAGGAAGGGCTTTTGCCCGAAACGCCGATTTTATTGCTCCTCAGATGCTGCCTGAACTGCTGTGCTTTTCCAGCACCGCTAATCCAGAATCTGATTTCCAGCATCTGCAGTCATTGTTTATACCTCTGGAAGTCGGGTAGACGCACACATCATGGTTAGCAAGTATTGGTTATCACGTTTAGTTCATGACAGGGGACCGACACAGTCAATTATAACCCATGTGAGATGTTCTTCAAATGTGGGAATTGGCAACAAAGTTGCTGGTTTTATTACAGCCTTTGGCTTACCTACCATTTGGCATTTCTGACAAGTATAGCAAATGTTAACCACATCCATGTGCATTCCAGGCCAATGTAAGTGTTTTCATACCTTAGCCTGAATCCTTCACACCACTTTGTGTCGTCCAGATAGTTCATGTGCAACCCGTATGTATGCTACCAGCTACATTATCTGGTGCACTTCAGCCAATTTCTCCTCTACACTCACCTGCCATGGTCTCCATTTCCGTCTGAGGATTCTATCTTTCAGATAATAACCCTCTAGGATATTGTCTGCCTCCTTTTCAGAATACACATCCACATATAGATCTTCTATCATCTTGTCTTGCTGTTGCAAATCCCTTAGCCTTTCAGGACTAAACACTTCCGTGTGACGCTCTGCCTGTTCAGGTTTATCCATCACCATTACGTCAGACAGGTTATCCGCTAATAGAACCTCAACTCCTTCAGCTTTCTCTTTACTTTTAGGTTCGTGATGCGACTTATGGATATTGGCATCTCGTTACCACACAGTCTGGAAAATACCAGGACATTTCTGTTTTAACTTCTCAGTTTCTCTTTTTTGCTCGGGCTTTTCCACATCAAGGGTGTCACTCCCAAATTATCTCCGGCCAAAATATTCCCAAGATCAAAGTGAATTTCTGGAACTGACACTCTGCCAATCAATCCCAATTTAACTCCTCTAGTCTTCATTTGGCACTCCAACCTGATTTGATTTAGGCGAACTCTAACTTTCTATCCATCTCTCCCACAAATTACCACATTCTCGGGTAACAGATCAGAAAGAGTGCATGTTCACTTATACCTTGCTATCAGTGACAAGTTAGATTCTGTATCTCAAAATTATAACTTCTTGTCCTTCTTCCCCTGTTCTTTCTGAGTAAACTTTGCCCATAGAGACGAATTCTTTGCAGTGATACATCTCCTCAGGAGATCTCCCATCCACCGCCTCCAAACTCATAGTCCCACAACCCCGCACCGCCCGTTTCTACCTCCTGCCCAAAATCCATAA
>NC_057746.1:4206312-4220620 GCF_004010195.1 Chiloscyllium plagiosum | reverse complement strand
AACCTCCTTCCACCTAACGCATTTCCAACGCCCCTCCCCCAAGTCCCTCCGCCCTACCTTTTATCTTAGCCAGCTTGGCACACCTTCCTCATTCCTGAAGAAGGGTTCATGCCCGAAACGTCGATTCTCCTGCTCCTTGGATGCTGTCTGACCTGCTGCGCTTTTCCAGCAGCACATTTTCAGCACTAACTTCATCCCAGCCGAGGCTTCGGCTGTGCACTTTACTGCAGCTCCTCGGCTCTTCTTGGGGTTTCTTTTACTACCTTCACTAATGCCACTGGCTTAGCTTCTTTTAACTCAGCTTTTACCACAGTGCCTTTCTTTAACTACCAGCACTGTGTCTTTACGTGTCCCACCTTCTGGCAGTGAAAATACTTCTTCCCAGTCTCTTTCGGAAACCACCGGCACTGTAATTGTCTGTGTTCCGCTCCATTACAATGAAAACACCTGAGGCCTTTCACCCGCTGTCCAACCTCTTGGGCTTCATTTTTATCCTGTGGTAACTTCTTACCATCTCTGGAAGTGAGTTTTGAAATTCCTCCAGCAGAATAGTCTCCCTTAAAGCCTCAAATGTTCTATCTCTTTTCAAAGCACGTACCCATTAATGAAAATGACTACGTTTAATTCTTTCGAACTTAACATAAATCTTACCGGTTCCTTCTTTGTGTTTCTGAACCACTGCCTATATGTTTCTGATACCAATCAATAAGCACTCAAAATAACCCTTTTAACCTCTTCATAGTGTCTTGAAACCTCATCTGACATGCTGCAAATACCTCACTAGCACTGACTACCAGTTTAGTCTGAACTGGCATTACACATAAATCGCCGGACCACTTCATCTGCCTTGCCAATTTATCAAATGAAATAAGAAAGGCTTCAACATCTTTCTCATTAAAATGTGGCGGAGTTCTGACATATTTTATCTATCACTACCTTCTCTTTTAATCTGCATCCTGTTAACTTCACTTTGCTGACTAAGCCGCAATTTCTCAAGTTCCAATTCTCTCTCTCTCTTTCTCTCACCCTTTCTTCTCTCTCTCTTTGATTAGTCAAGAAACTTCTCTCTTTTTCCTCTCTTTTCCTTCTGTCTTTCTCTTTCTTTTTCCCTCGATCTTTCCCCTTTCTCTTTGTTTATCTTCTAAATTCATTTCCTCAATTGTAATTTAAATGTTTCTACCTCTACTGCACTTGTATGTTCCTCTGACGTGTCTACGTGTTTGAGAAATTCCCTTACGATTTTAGCTTTACTTTTGTCTTTGGGTAAACCCAAATATAACTTATTTGCTAACACTAAAAGTGGAGCCTTTTTCTTTCCTTCTAAACTTTCTTGGCAAAGCTGCGAATCATCTTCAAGTCCTAGACGCTCTTCAGCAATTTTAACAGCCATTTCTCTCATTTTTAACTTAATCAACCACAAGTTACTGAAATTAAACAAATTGCATCACCTATGTTTATTTAAAGACCTAGGACACTAACCTGCAAGTGTTTAAATCTGCTAGGATTTTCAGTTCCGCCAAATCTATTCAAATCTGTCTAAATCAGATCAAATCACAGACCCAAGCCCCCATACTGTTACAACACCGGTAAACTCTCCTGCTTAAATTAAAATCAGCAACAGACAAAAGGTTTATCCCATGCAGTAATCTGCAAAAATCCGAGCGGCCAAGCACGACTGAGAGTAAAGATTAACAACTTTATTTCTTAGAGCCTCGCAGAGAATAATTCACCAATCAGTCTTTCCAGTTTCTTCCTCTGACCTATCTTTTACATTCCCTTCTATAATACTTGTCCGATAAAACTCACAATTAACATTGACAAAACTGCACTTCTTATCTCAAAAGCAGACAGCTTCCGTTATTCTATTTGGATCTTCTTGTGTCCTCTTTCATTTTTTCTGAGGAAGTTTTGCGTCACAGGTTACTGATCGAAAAGGTACTTTTAAGAAAGCTAGTTTTCAAGCAATCTGTTTAAATGTTGGGCTTGGCAGTTCCCCTCTCAACTGTTCAATTTTCCCCGGTTTTATAGCCCTAAAGTGTCGAATTGCGTCATTGGCTATTAAGATAGCCAATATACTCATTTCAACTTGGATTGGAGTTTGATATTTTGGGGGTATAATTTAAACTGATTGGCTAAATTCGAGTATGTGTGTTTTGTCACATAGCAACTCAGAGAGTGCTTTTTGTTCTGAATCAAATGTTACTTTGTAAGTTGCCCAGCACTCGGTACACTTGCCAACTCCCTCACTCTCTTAAAGGTACACCCATATCTTCATAACAGTATCCTTCGTTTACAGTTTTACCCATTTTAAGGTTTTGAGTTGATCAGGAAACAAGTGGCATGCATATGTGATCTAAAGTCAAAATAAATGTGAATTGGAGTTATTTTACTGTCAGGATGTGGGAAGCAGTATTTAGCATCATCCCTTTTTTGTGTAAATAAGATTCCTATCTGTTGTTGCATACACTTGTCCCCAACCCATTGAAGTATTCAGCAAGTATGGAAATATTCAATTTTACACACATAAAAGTGTTTATTCAAATATTCAGTTTTCCATGTGCATTCTTAAGGTATTATTTTATCTTATACACAAGTTCTTCCTCCCATTTGTCTGCATAAAGTGTTCATTACACACAATGATCCAATATGTTGTCGAAACTAATAAATATATCCTGGATTTGAACTCGTCCTGACATCAATTGTTTCAAGATTAGAAATTACATTTAACTTATAACCTCTATGCCAGGTCTTTTCGAGTGTTGTGCTGTTTACATACTGTCCCATTTAGGGTAAACAACAGTTTCACGCCATTCTTCAGCTCCTCCCTGAATTTTCTTTGTGTGAGCCCATAGATGCAAGTGTTTGTACAGCAACTTAGTAGCTGCAGCATGAAACCAATTTGCTGAGCAACATAAATTGGGTTGTTGTAATATTTGTCTGTATAATTAAAATTGACTACAGCCCAGTTAATTGAATGTACCACATATACAATCCACAGGACAATGAAATTGACAGAAACACTGAAAAGTAAAATCATGGATTTTCTCCGATTTTTCATTTCTAAATCATTCTGATTCTCGGTTTGTCTCTGGAGAGCTCTGCGGACTCTATTTGCCACAATTATATTTCGCACAGTTATGCCATTGAACAAGATAATTAACAGGATTGGTGTTAGAGGCGTTATGATGCTGTCGAACCATTCGAATGCCTTCCACACAGGTGAAATGAGATAATCATCTGTTACAATGCAGTACCAAGGCAGGTTATCAATTGTATAAGCAGGTTCATTTATGAAGTAAAAGGGAATGCTTCTCACACAGCTGATCACAAACACAGAAGTAATAACCACCTTTGCTATTTTTTTAGTGCAATATCTTGATTGCAGTTTCTGACTGCAAATAGCTACAAACCTGTCAAAAGTGAAGGAGACAGTGAACCAGACAGAGCAGTCTACAGCTACTATATAGGCAACAAGTCTGACTTTGCACACTGGAGTCAGATTGAGGAAACTGATTGGTAAGTACATGTTGTTAATCCGGTGTAATATGACATGGTTGACAACGACTGTCAGATCCGCTACTACCATGGCCACCAGGTAGTGAGTGATGCATTTAGAGAGACCACACTTGCCACGTCCAAGGATCAGAATGGCCACCAAGTTAACTGTATGAAACGGAAAGCATAAATCTTCGCAATTTCACAAGTATTATTTAGTCATACATCTTCAATAAGTCTAATCGAAATATTTTAATTAAGAATCAGTCCTACCCATGATTAGAGAATTCTTCAGACTACAGGAAATTAACTTATGAGACACAGTAGGCAGGAATATAATTCAAGATATCAAGAGATGCAAAATAACAAATGAAAGAAAAGCAAATCTCATTTATTCACCTGTCTTAAACAGATAATTGCTAACATGCAACATTTATAAATCTAATTATCATTCAATAGTTTCATCCTATTTAATAGCAGTCTTCAGATCCAGGAGACTTAAGAATCATCTCGGTGCATTTTGATGGGTAAAATTGGGAAAGCGTATTGCCACGTGATATCAATGACGATATTACTCTCTCTCCATTTTTCTGTATGGACTGTGCATATGAAGAGTCTGCACTCTTGTGTTATTGTCGAACCATCTATGCAAATTGGAGACTGCACTTTCACCCTAAGAAGAATGATGGCACAATCACTCTGGTGGTTGATAGGCTATACAAGGTGAAGAAGCCTATTAAAACCAATTATACCTCCTCTCTCTTACAGTGGCACTTGTTTCAAGTATATCAAGTTTCCTTCTCCATGATTTCTATACCTGCAACGGGCTTTCCTCCAGTGAACACAAATGCAAAGTCATAACTTAAAACCTCAGCTATGACCTCTGGCTAACACACACACATTGCTATTTTGATCTCTCAGGAAACTCACTCTTTAATAAAATGAAGAACATGCATGTTGGAAATATAAAATTAAAATATTGAAAGGCATTCTAACTTTCTGCAGCATTTCTTTTTATTTTGAGCACTACTATTTCCCTTGTTATTCTTTTGCCCTAAGTACCTCATAAAATGCCTTCTTAATTTGCCTGTACATTACACAACAGTCTTCTTTTCATGGTCGAAAAATGTGGCGCTGGAAAAGCACAGCAGATGGTCCTCACTTTCTCTTCGTCTTCTTTTCATGTCCCTTTTCACTCTAATAATTTCATTTCCAGTAATACGTTCTGGGCATGCGCTCCTCTAAACCTTTCACCTCTGCCATGATATCATCCTTTATTATCTTATTTAATCCTGTACATTCACTGACGTCCAGGGTTCTCAGTACTATTTGGTCTCATCCTGTACCTTTATTGGAACATGTTAGCCATGCATCCCACTATTATCTTTTTAAATGCCACCCACCTGCACGCAGATGGATTTTTGTGACGTGCTTAGTTGCAGTCCAAGTTTGTCGATTCTATCTTTTCCTGCAAACATTTTCCTTCCCTAAATTCAGAATCTTTATTTCTTATTCATTCTTGACATTGTCCTCAGTTACCATAATCCTACCGAATGACGGTTGCCATCTTCAAGATGTTTCTCCACTTCTCCAACAATAATTTCCCTGGTTTCGTTACCAAAATTAAGCCAGCTCAGCCCCTCTGTTATTGGACTGTCCATGTGCTCGGTTTAGTGGCCCTCTTGGAAACATTTAATTAATTCATCCATTTCATTATTTTTTACAATCTGTTGTTTCCGGTTAATATTGGAGAAATTGGAATACATTGTTGACAGTTTCTGTGATTTCCTGATAAATTTGTATTTCTATCTCTCTCAGACAGTTGGCACATCTACAATGTACTCCGACATCGTGATTGCAGACATTTTCTTCTTCATTATACCCACATGACTTCATCTGACCGAATGTCTAAGATATCCCTCTTTCTTGCATTTCATTAATATTCCAAATCACATATTTTTTCTATATAACTTGTAGGTGCTATCTCTCCAACCGATGCTCAAGTTTCACAATCCCGTGTGAAGCAGTTAAGGGAGACAATTTTGCAGATGTGGGCATTAGTTTGTCAGGATTTCAAAGATTTCCCAAATAGTACAAGTCATGCAACACATGGGTCTAAGCTCTGCTGTCATACCCAGTTTTAAACTCACTTGTTTTCTGTGAACTTTACTCTCCTTCTCTTACCCTTCCGTTGACTCAGTTCTGTGGAGCACAGATCACAGACTTCCCCTTCCAAATACAAGAAGCAAATAAGCTGGCATTCAGAGCTTTCAGACGAGAAAATTTTACAGAGAAGCCAGATATACACACAAACTAACTTTACAAGCTTTATCGTTTCTTAAAATACCCATCTGACAAAGGTGACCCACTTATGGACATCAACAGATTAAAGGCACTGATCGATTCATAATTTGATACTTGTTTTGCCTGAGTGTCGGACTTGAACTGAATCAATGCTGCTGCAACATTCGCTTCACATTCAGAGGTGGCATATTTTCTTAATTAATGCTCACACGAAGAAAACAATGCAATTGCGTTCCACTTGACCCGTGCTGCCAGACAGGGAATATATGACATAACACTCCCACATACACATGTATCATACACTAACTTGTACCGTTGCCTTACCAGGTATACTGACGGCAACAAGGATTGGGTAATAAATCCGTTCTATCTGGTAAATTACAGGGTATGCCATTGCTTATGTTAAACACAAATGCCAACCATGACAATATGAAGAAAACTTTACTCCGAAGAAACCTTATTTAAATCAAAGAAGATTGTCCACAGAGACTGCCACCTAGACAATTGCAACAGAGCTATTAATAACACTTCACTGAACAAATTGAATTGACAAATCACCATTTCTTGAGCAAATTTGTTTAGTATAATATACGTATTAATAGATATGTGAAAAAGAACATATTTCAACAAATAAGTCAGTTGCATTATCTGAAATATTCATGCAATCGTAAAACAAATAAAATTACTGTCTGTTTTTGATATGATGAACATTCTTCATAACAAAAGCCCTGTTATTGAGGGAGTGAATAATCTGAGCAACGGTAGTCTTGGTTCTGATGTGGTAAACTGTTTCATTAAGTAAAGCCATAGAGTTGATGTGATGAACAGTCTCAGTGTTATTTAACATGCTGCTGACGTAATGAAGAGCCTCATGAACAGTGGTCTGAGCGTTTCGCTGGTGAAATGACTCAGTAGCAATGGCAACGCTGTTAATTTCAGAATAGCAGTTAGGAAACATTTCCCTGTTGTTGACATAACGGGCAGCCTCAGTATCAATATCTCTTGTGTCTATTTCTGAGTAGTTCCATTGAAAAAAATTCCCAGCTGTTAAGGTGATGGAAATTAGCCCCTGAGAAAAAAGAAAAGAAGCAAAGAAAGGAGGGAAATATCAGGAAGTTCACGGCTCCACTCTGGACAGTAGGATTTCATACATTACTTCTTCCATTGCTCCCCGATTCCTGTTACTTAGTTTCAGTTAACGCAAGGTTGTTTTCATATTGATGCTTTCGTTCATTCATTGTTTGAAAATTCTCACATTCACCGTCTTCGAAGGCGTTTTACTTTTTCTTCAATATGCAACTTGCAGAGTCAAGTGCTGAAAGAACACAACAGGTTGGGTAGCATCCAAGGAGCAGAAAAATCGACATTTCGGGCAATAGCCCTTCATTAGGAATGAGAGCTCATCCCTGATGAAGGGCTTTTGCCCGAAATGTTGACTTTCCTGCTTCTCGGATGCTGTCTGATCTGTTGTTCTCTTCCACCATCACTCTAATCTTGACTCTGATCTCCAGCATCTGCAGTGCTCACTTTCGCCAACTTGCAGAGGCAGGTTAGTAGAACATAGTTCGCCCTTCATAGAAGAGTATACCCCCACCCTCAACATCCCTGGAACTCTGCGTTGGTCATTGATACTCCTCATAGATTGCACATCTCCGGACCTTATAGTGCAATTTAGCATGGCAAATCCACCTAACCTGCATATATTTGGGTTGTGGGATGAAAGTCACGCAGATATGGAATGAATGTGCAAACTACACGCAGTCACCAACGCTAGAATCGAACACGTGACACTGGCACTGTAATGTTAGCAGTGCTAACCACTGAACCATCGTGCCACCCTCTTATGGAGACTTTCTGGCACGTGCATGCAGAAGGGGGGCATGCACATGCACTAATTTCTTTTCTACGATGTCTGTTTGCAGGCTTTGTGTCGTTCTGTTACAATGGACCCTGCATCAATGATTACTTGTTCAGAAGCCAATGGAAATGTTGCTGTCAAACACATATTCCTTCAATTTGAATCGATCAGCTTTTGGATATCTGCATTTGCTCTCACTGTCTTTGCAAAACCACAAAACTGAATTTAGAATGTGCTCCTCAAAATAGAATTTTTATAGCTGTAATCATTTGTTTTTACAGCGTGCTTTCAAAGCAGTGCATTTACTTTTAGTCCAAAGTCCAAAATAAACAAAATCAAATGACAAGGTATTTTAGGTAATATAATGGGAAAAATAAACACTTGACCATACTCAACCAAAGTAACTGGAGTTATCCACTGGTGTTTGTTGCTAAGCTGGATACCTCAACTAGAATCTTCATTGGCAACAGAAGAGTAAATGGAGAAACGAAAACAGTCTCATACCCAATTTATCCAGAGAAGATTGCATCTATAGAGTTGCTAGTGTCATGTTTCTTTCTCCAATTTGTCTACCGAAGGGGTGCTCCCAACTGCGGTTAACATCAAATTCTGAAGAGATATCTACCTTTAACACACCATATCAATCATATTCATGTCAATACACACCATTTCGGTTTAAAACACGGCATGCACATTCCAATAGCTTATGGGTCGAGCCATAGTTGAAGTATCGTGCTCGATACAGCAATTTACGTATACAATGTCATTAAAATACATAGCACGTGAAGAACATGTTAGAACATACGTTTAAGCAATTTTAACTTGCGGGCACTATTTTTAAAAAGAGATAAAATGATTTCACATAAACACAGGTACCTTACCAAGCTCCTAGTGTGGAAGAAGCGTTTCAACTGCAAAGTCACCAATTGGAATTC
The DNA here is from genome assembly GCF_004010195.1 of Chiloscyllium plagiosum. Taxonomy (NCBI): domain Eukaryota; kingdom Metazoa; phylum Chordata; class Chondrichthyes; order Orectolobiformes; family Hemiscylliidae; genus Chiloscyllium; species Chiloscyllium plagiosum. The sequence goes on along the minus strand of NC_057746.1, from coordinate 4,212,028 downwards.
TGATTCCTAACATTTCTAGTTCCTAATACTAAATGAGAAATAAGAAGAAACAGAGAAGTATAACTGCACCATTAATGGGATGAATACTTTCACGAACAATAATGCTGACGTGCTAACAATATCAAAGTAAATAGCCCTATTTACATTTTTTTTCAGTTATTGTTTTTTTTTCCACATCCTTTGTCGGGTAGATGAATGGGCTATTCCTGTTCCTTTGCCTTTTGGCCTTCTGGTCTCAAACTTCGGAGGGACATGAATTGCAAATACGAATTATAAACCGAAAGAACTGCAGTGATCAGCTGGTTTGGTGGTTTCTGTGGTGAAAATGACAAAAATACGCGTTTTGGAACTGTTCTTACTTAGGGTCATCATGATGAATGTTTACTGTCATGATTTCTCTATTCCTTTCTCCACGGGTGCTATCAGCCTGTCTGAATATTTTCGGTCCAATGTGAGGAATTGGAGGACATGTTTGAATGCTTTTATTGCAGAGAAACATTTGAGCCATATTAGACCTCCTTGAATTGATTTGCTATTCGGCATTATGCAATGCATATCCATGTCTCAGAGTTAAGCTAAAGGTGTTTTTATGACTTGTTGTTTTATTCTCATGACTGCAATGAACAGCTTCGTTCTTTGCAGGTAGAAGTTTTGATTGTCCTTGAGGTTGTTGTGCACTTTCGTGCCAGGATCAGCGTTATTAATCCAAGCAATTGGGGGATTAAGGCCTCATAACACCTGTGAAGTGGAGATGGTGCTGAATGTGGTGAGCATAGGGGCTGGGTGGTTCACTGTCTATACTTATTTTTAGAAAGTGGTGACAGAATTGTAAAAGAATCACTTCAAAAATCAACTTGAAATAATGGTTGCAACTTTGAAAGCAAACAATGTCATAGTAGGAAATATAAAGAAATGTTTCAACAACCAGTAATTCAACAAAAAGAGGAACAAAGAGCAAAACAGCACAGGATACCGGCCGTTCCGCCCTCCAAGCCAGAACCGACACATGTTGCTGTTCCATTTTAAAACTATCGTCACTTACAGGATCAGTTTTCCTATATTATTTCCTAACCATGTATTTGTCCGGGTGCTTCTTTAATTCGATGATTATGTCTGCTGCTCCCATCTCCTTTGGCAACATGTTCCAGGCACACATCAACCTTTCTATGAAAAACTTGCCTCGGACATCTATTTTGAACTATCCCCTCACCCTCAACCCCATCCCCCACTCTTTTACCTGTTTCTCATAGTAATTGACCCCTCCACTCTGGAAATAAACCTCATACTTTCAACTCTATCCATTCCATTCACAATCCCATAAACTTCTGTTAAAATCACCCAACATCGGTTTGATTCCTATAACCTGGACTATAACCTGGTGTTGTGTGATTTTTAACTTTGTCCGCTCCAGTTCAACACCGGCTTCTCCACAGTATAAGCATCGATCAGATCCACCCCTACCCCTCCCCCAAAACCCCCACCAGTTCCAGTGAAAACAAACTCAGTCTACTCAACCTTTTTTCATAACTAAAATCCCCCATACCAAACAACCTCCTAGTGAACATTTGATGGGTCCACCCCAAAGCATCCACATCATTCTCGTGGTATGGTGACCAGAACTGTACAAAATATGCCAATTGTGGTCCAACTAAAGTCCTAGAAAACTGCAGTGCAACATGTCTGTCCTGATGCTCAATTTTCCTTGCACTGAAGGATTACGCATTTTTACTAACATATCTACGTGTGCTGCCACCTTCAATGATCTGTGAACGTACGTCTGCATATCAATACAATTTGAAGGTCAATTTGCAGATGATTTGGAGCCAAGGGCGTGTTCTGAAATCAGTCTTGTTGACCATAAGATTGGTCTGTGGACTAACGAATAAAAGTTGTCAATGAATGAGACCTTTTGCCAGCCAAATGTTCTTTGGGTGGCTGAACAAGGAGCTGGACATAAGATACATAGGCACTGGAGGAGGCAGGGAGGAAAATGTGCAGATCCCTCCCAACTCAGAAGCTCTCTGCTCTCTACAGTCAAAACTCTCGTTTCAACCTGAAGTAAACTAATTACCTTTCGTGCAGAAGTTGCTGTACGCTGTGGCTTTTGAATTGATAAAATGGATACATATTTTTCAAGTTCATTAGCCTCTCTGTGCGTAAACCAGAGAAAGCATTGCAGTAAGACATCTGCAAAATACGGGGTGTGGCTTGCCAAAGAAAGACCATCTCAAAAGACCACTGCACACATTTTCCAGTTTCTTTCTACGTATACCAGTAAATTATTTTCCATTTTCAATAGTCTTTGCCTATTTGTAATGAGGCGATTACAAGACAACTACAGTTTATTTAGTAGTCTGATATGCTAGTTGTCTATATCTGTTTAACTGGAGTAATCATATAATTACTGACAATGAGTCATAATCCTTGTTCAGCACAGAAACCTGGCACATGATTTCTATTAGTCTTGCTTTAAAAGTTAAAGAAATTTGGGTGTTGTACGAATTTTGAAAAACCTTTTGAGATTTAGTACAACTCCGTGTCCACCATTTATGATGTGCTACCTCATTAGGTCGTAACACCTGTTACAGAAACTAGAAGGAGTGCCTGGACATTGGTGTGAGCAGAGCTGGAGAGGACTGGAACTCTGTGCGTGGGCTTCTCCCAATTACAACCATATGTTCATGGTATAACCAGTCAGCTTGACTGAACTTTAAAGGAGAAGATCAGACAGTTTCACACCTCCCCCTGCTCCCCATCTGTTCGTGAGGTTGACCCCAATTTCGAAGATTCTTTCTTTGCATTTCAGTGCTGATGTATATTTGGCCTCGAAATGTTTCATTGTAAAGCAGTTTTTCAGTTCACTGCTAAAAGTTGCGATTGCATTGAGAATCTCACAGGCTTCAGAGAAGCAGCGGAGCAGTGGTAATGTCATTTGACATTTAGTTAAATGACTTTACTTAATTCTCTGATAACCTGAGGACAGCACCCAGAGCTACAGCTGAAAACAACGATTTAACTGATTATTCCAACTTTTTCCAAAATTCATGATTGCAAAAATTATGCTGTGGTATTCGCTTTTCTGCATTAGTGAATCAAAGGCTTGGGTCGCTACTTTTTAGAAAGGGATTCAAATCTCACCACGGTAGCTAGTGAAACTTGAATCGTATTAAGTCCCAAATACAAATGTGAGTCTCAGCGATGTAGAATATTAAACTGGCTAATTCGGAAAATCTTTTTGTGACATCAGAAGAAGTGGTGGATGGGAGACATCGCATTGTGGTGAGAGTTGATTAGATTAGATTAGATTACTTACAGTGTGGAAACAGGCCCTTCGGCCCAACAACTCCACACCGACCCGCCGAAGCGTATACCACCCAGATCCATACTCCGACATTTACCCCTTCACTTAACACTACGGACAATTTAGCATGGTCAATTCACCTAACCTGCACATTTTTGGATTGTGGGAGGAAACCGGAGCACCCGGAGGAAACCCACGCAGACACGGGAAGAATGTGCAAACTCCACACAGAGAGTCACCTGAGGTGGGAATTGAACCCGAGTCTCTGGCGCTGTGAGGCAGCAGTGCTAACCACTGTGCCACCGTGCCGCCCACAAACCACAAATTGCTCTTGGTTTTTGGTTTATTCTGTCCTCAGCTGGATTTACTCACTTTGTTGCAGCAGCAATTGCTGCTTTCTAAAGTTTTGTTTTTTTTTTGGATATTTTTAAATCAAAAAGAAGAAAACTTTAAAAGGGAGGAAGGAGAGAAAGTTTCGGGGAAGTGAGCAGGAGTTATACAGTTAATAGTGGGGGCCTGAACAAAGAGACCAAGTGGTACAAGTACGAAGTTCTTTGAAAATGTATTCACGGTAGACAGGGTGATGAAAAAAGCGTTTGCCTGGTTTCTTTGGTCAAAGCAGAGAGGATAGGAGTTTTGGTGTAATGTTGCGGTGGTACAGGACATTGGTGAGGCCCCTTTTGAAATGGTTTTCAATTCTCGTCTTGTTGCTATAGGGAAGATTTCACACTTAAAAGAGGGTTGAGAAAAGATTTACAAGAACGTTGCCGGAATTACAGTGTTTGAGTTGTAAGTAGAGGCTGAATAGGCTGTTTATTTTTTCCAGGGAGCATCAGAGTCTGAGGGTCATGGATCGGGTGCTTTCTCCCATGGTACTGGAGTTCAAACCTGGAGGGTACAGGTTTAAGTTGTGAAGAGGAAGATTTAGAAGGGATCTGAGGGACAAGTCTTTCATGCATAGGGTGGCGTGTGAAATAATCTGGCAGAGGAAGTGGGAGAGGTGGGTACAATTATGTCATTTGCAAGATATTTCGATGGGTACATGACGGGGAAGGTTTCGATGGATGTGGGCCAACTGCTGACAAAGCATACAATTTGGAACGAAGGTGGTTCTGTGACTCTATGATTGTATGATATGGAACTCAAGACCCACAGTTCTGAGATTGATGACTAAGCACCCTCTAAATTGACTGAAGAAGCCATATAGTTCAAGAGAAGCTGGACTGATGATTTACGGGATATTTTTTCGAAGGTGCGATTATATGAGTGTCATTGCGTCCGGCTGTTGTAGACCGTGTCTACCAACCAGCTTTTTGGAACTGTCGCCCAAGGCTGAGTGAAAAGGACTCTGAACTGGGCGAAAGGTCTATTTTTGCTATTATCATTTTCAGTGCCGTGGTGGGAGTCACTTTATCCATTTTTGTTTTGGTGAGACTGTTGTGTCTTGTGGCTTGCTGGACAATCCATTGTCAATGTGCGGATTCACTTGGAGGATGCTTTTGGGCCCTGGACAGTCAGAACGGAGAAAGTGAAAGAGCAATTGTTAAGCCTTCTGGGATTGCAAGGGAAGAGTCCTTGGGGGTTCCTGGCAGAGGATACAGCAAGAAAATATATCGAGACCCAAGTCAGCACTTCAGCGTCAACATAGCAACGAGAAAGGAGGCAACAACAGATACATTGAGGTCCAGTGTCAGGGTCAGCACATCAAACAAAACACATCAGCAAGAGAGGAGACAAAGTTTAACGGCTGCCACTCGGACAATTGCTGCTTGAGAAAAAAGCAAGCATGACATCATAGAGACGTGATGGTTTGCGATTTAAAACATGTATTGCTATGGAACAACGCATTTACTGTCAAATGACAGGAATAGGTGAAAGTTAAGTTCATTATTATAAATTAATATGAATATGAGAAAGTATGGTAGGGGAAGTCGATCAACCGGAAGGGAAGTAAGTTTAATTAGAATTAAATTAGATTTACTGCTGCTTACAATACTACAGTACGGAAAGGCAGGAGTACAGTGAAAACTTCACAGAATCAGGACTGCGTAGCACCATCTTCAAGTATAAAAGACAAAATTAAAAATGAAAGGAGAATTTTTTTAGAATGAATAAAATAAACTAAAAGATAGAATATAAAGACAGAAATAAAGAAATAACGTTCAGCATTACAGTCCTTCTTGTTAAGTGCTTATCTACGAGCCTGCATCCGGGCTTCACCACACCAACAATGAGACCAACACTAACATAAAGCAATCAACCATCTATTCGCCCCCTCCCTGCGCTACTGCTGCTGGGAAGAGAGTCCCATTCTTCAGAGTCATCTCGGCTCCACACTCCAGTCCAATGGAAAATTTAGCCTGTAAGATGTAGCAGGTCAGAGACCACACCGACATCTCAGACAACGATATGTGT
>NC_057746.1:4203596-4206199 GCF_004010195.1 Chiloscyllium plagiosum | reverse complement strand
CCTCCAGTTTAGTAATCCCTGGATGACTCCCAGTTACCTATGCGAGTAAATAAATATAAGGAGAAGTAGGTGAATGTTTGATTGTAAAGATTGCTGCTGAATGGAAGATTATAATTTCTGGGACATAAGGATTGGCTCTGGGCAAGATGGATAAAAATGCGTTCTTTGCAATCCATTTTGCTAATGTGTTTGGGAAAGCTTGAAAGCAACTTGGGCAGGAGTGTAGAGCTGCAGAGAGAAACAGTGTGAGAGTTGTCGAGACTGTGAGAGGAAAATAGTACAGGAAAGATCAGAGTTCACATAATGGTTAGTGATGCAAATGGCGCAAACGTATACAGAGGAAGTTAATCGGTAGAGTCAGAGAAAGGAAGAAAAAATTAAGTTTAATCGCTGTGCTTCGGGTCTCCGCTGTCCTCTTGATATATTTTGAGGGTGTTTGGTCTAGTCTAGAACAAATATCACATGACAGATGTTAATTGTCAAACTATACGATAGAATGCCTCGTGTGTATGGAGCAGCAAGGGGCAAATACCCCCGGACTTCATGAAAACGTTCCTCCTGCTTCTGGTCCAAAAATAAAGGATGAATTGTTGAATCGTGGTCTGGAAATGAAGTGCACCAAGAGGTGTATCAGTTCGAGAACATTTAACAGACAGTTTTAATTGAATTGCAAAATTCAGGATGATAACGGATAATGACATGCAACTACCCACAGTAAACACATGTCACTTGGTCTCTGGCGAAATTCCACAGGTCTGCCTAAGGCATGGAGAGGATTGCCTGGAAGAAGTGGTTTGCAGTACAAACGGAAATTCAACAATAGGTCAACTTCAAATATGACTTGGTTTGGTAAAGTTAAGCGATATTTTTGATAAGGGAGAGCATTACAGTTGTACTGATGGAGGATATTCCAGGAAATGCATCCACCAAAATATTTGGGTGGAATTGAGAAATAAAAAAGGGATGATCACCTTATTGGGATTGTATCATAGACCCCGAATAGTAAGCGAGAAATTGAGAAACAATTTTTAAAGGAGATTTAGTTTTCTGAAAAAATAATAGGGTGGTTGTGGGAGGGGATTTTAACTTTCCAGAAATAGACTGGAATTGCCATAGTGTTAAGGGTTTAGATGGAGTGGAATTTATTAAGTATGTACAAGAATTTTTTTCTGAATCAGTGTGTGAATGTACAGACTAGAGACGGTGCAAAACTTGACCAACTCTTGAGAAATAATGCAAGGCAGGTGATTGAGGTGTCATTGGGGAAACACTTTGGGGCCAGCAACCATAATTCTATTACTTGTAAAATGGTGAAAGAGAATGATAGACTAGATCTAACAATTGAAGTTCTAAATTGGAGGAAAGCAAATTTTGACGGAATTAGACAAGAACTTTCAAAAGCTGTTGGGGGGTATGTGTTCGCAGGTAAAGGTATGGCTGGAAAATGGGAACCCTTCAGAAATGAGATAACGAGAATCCAGAGACAGCATATTCTTGTTAGGGCGAAAGGAAAGGCTGGTAAGGTTATGGAATGCCCAATGACTGGACAAATGGAGGGTTTGGTTAAGAAAAAGAATGAATCATATGTCACGTAGAGACAAGAGAGATCGAGTGAATCTTCAGAAACGTATAAATGCAGTAGGAGTATACATAAGAGGGAAATCAGGAGGGCAAAAAGGGGACATGAAATAGCTTTGGCAATAGGTTTAAGGAGAATCCAAAGGGTTTTTACAAATACATTAAGATTTACTAGGGAGAGAATAGGACCCCTTAAAGATCAGCAAGGCAGCCTTTCGGTGGAGGTACAGGAGATGGGGGAGATACTAAACGATTATTTCGCATCATTGTTAACTTTGGAGAAGCACTTGGAAGATATAAAATGTAGGGAAATAGATGCTGACATCTTGAAAAATAGTACACAGGAGGAGGTGCTTGATATCTTGAAACGTATAAAAGTGGATAAACGCACAGGACGTTAAAAGATGCCCCATACAACTTTGTGGGAAGCTAGGGAAATGATTGCAGGGCCACTTGCTGAGATGTTTTCATCATCCAGAGTCACAGGTGTGGTGCCAGAAGACTGGAGGTTGGCTAACGTTGTGCCACTATTTAATTAAGGTGGTAAGGACAAGCCAGGGAATAACAGACCAGTGAGCCTGACATCGGTAGTGGGCAGGTTGTTGGAGGGAATCCAGAGGGACAGGTTTTGCACGTTTTTGGAAAGGCAAGGACTGAGTCAGGATAGTCAACATGGCTTTATGCATGGGAAATCATGTCTGGATAACTTGGTTGAGTTTTTTGGAAAAGTAACAATGAGGATTGATGAAGGCAGAGTGGTGGACGTGATCAATATGGACTCCAGTAAGGCGTCCGACAATGTCCCCCATGGGAGACTGGTTAGCAAGGTTAGATCTCATGAAATACAGGGAGAACTAACCATTCGAATACAGAACTGGTCGAAGGTAAAAGACAGAGGGCGGTGTGTATGGTTGTACTTCAGCCTGGAGGCCTGTAAGCAGTGGAAAGCCACTAGGATTGGTACTGGGTCCAATACTATTAGTCATTTATTTAAATGCTATGGATGTGAATGTTGGAGTGTAATT
>NC_057746.1:4196809-4203096 GCF_004010195.1 Chiloscyllium plagiosum | reverse complement strand
CATTTACCTGCGAATATGTGCATCCAACCACCTTGTGGAAGTTGTTGCCTTATACCGTCAACTTAGTCTTTCTCCAATTTAGAACTTCAACTGTTAGATCTGGTGTTTCCTTTTCCATTACTATTTTGAAACTGATAGAATAATGATTGCTGACCACAAAGTGCTTCCCCACTGACACCTCAGTCACCTGCCCTGCCTTATTTCCCAAGAGCCGGTCTTTGCCTTTGCATTTTGATGTCTATGTTATACCACCAGTAATGTTATTAGTCACTTCTTTGGTTTTAATTGCCCATGGTTCTCATTTCAGGAAATCTCAAAGACATTCTACCTGGCTGCAGAAATCAAAGTCTTGAAGAACATTACAACACCATGTCTTTTTCTGGATAACTTCCAGATGCACTGCAAAGCCTCCAATCGACACTCAACTACCACACCTAACAGTCAAACTGGAGATATTTGATATTCCTACTGATGTGGCTATCTAGTCGATCAGGAGAATTTAACATTATCCACATATTACAAGTCGTGAGACACAAGAGTCTGAGCTCCTTGCCACGTAGCCTTAAATCTATTTCTCTTCTGTGAATTTAACTCCCGTTTCTTTACCCTGCAGTTGACTCATTTCTGTGAAGCACATATCAGAGAATCCCTTTTCCACATAACGCAAGAAACGTACAAGCTTGAATTAAGAGCATGCAAGCAGAAGAAAATTATGTGGCGAAGCCAGATATAAACATAAAATAAAGATAAAACGCTTTGTTACTTTTTAAGATGGCCACATTATAAATGTAGCCCACGAATGAGCACCAGCAGATTAAAGATTTCTTATCGATTCCTGATCTGATTCTTGTTTTCCCTAAGTATGAGGTTTGAACTGTCTCAGTTTCGCTTCAACATTCGCTACAATAATTGTGGAGAAGTTATATTTTACTAACTGAAGCTCTGATTACGAAAGGCAATTATATTCCACTTGACTCATACTGTCCAACAGGGAATATATGGAATAATACTCCCACATACACATTCAATGTGTACTACATTATTTCGTTGCCTTACCAAGAATACTGACAGCAGCAAGAATTGGATAATAAATCCGATCTATCTGGTAAATTACAGGGTATCCCATTTTTTTGTGTTCCACACAGGACGCTGACGATATAAAGAATGATTTACACCGAGGATGCCGTATTTATTCCGAAGATGATTGTCCACAGAGACAACCACCTTGGCAGTGAGAGCAGAGAAATTAGTAACACTCCATTGCATAAGCTGAATAGGCAAACGGCACTTCTTGAGTAATTTGTGTCAAGTAAAATATTCTCATTAATGGATCCACCAAAAAAAAATTATAATTTTATGACAAATTCAGTTTCATTCCTTAAAGAATCATGGTTATATTCGACAGCCCCATAACGAATTAAGAATGTGTTTGTCGCTGATGCAATCAATACTGTCAGTCACAAAGTGGCGAACAAAAGTCTTAGTACCGAGGTGGTGAACAATCTGAGTAATGATAGGCCTGGTGCTGACTTCAATGAACTGACTCATTAATTAAGCCCTGGATTTGATATGATGAAGAGTCTCATGAACGTTAGCTTTCGCTTTTAGTTGGTTAAATGTGTCAATAATAATGGCCGCACTCTTGATTTTGGAAAAAATGTTCTGGTGTTGATTTGATTGACCATCTCAATAACAGCTATTGTGTCTATTTCTAACCAATTTCATAAACAATGAACCAGCTGTTAAAGTGATGAAAGCTTTTCCTTGTGGAAAATTGAAGAAGAAAGGACAGCGAAAATGTCAGGGCAACACAAATTAATGGCTCCACTGTGGACCACAGAAGTTGATAACTCATTTCTTTCCGTTTTTATTTTTTGATTCATTCTCGTTCTCTTCTGTTGACATAGGTTGTTCGGATATTAATACTTGCTTTCATTCGTTGAGTGAGAATTCGTCCTTTCATTAGCTTTGAAGATGTTTTATTGTTCTCTCAATAGGGGACTTGCACAGGAAGGTAAGTAGAGCACAGTTTGCTGTAACTGGAGACAGTTTCACTTTGATTCAATCGGGACTTGCAGAGGAAGCTGTGTAGAACACATTTTTTCTGTTACTGCTACCTTCACGCAGGAGGGAGACATACACATCGCTTTACTTTATGATTTATTTTTGCAGGCTTAATCTCTTTCTGTGAGAACGGCTCCGTGCATCAATTGTTACCTGTTCAGACGACGATGAAAAGACTGCTGTCAAACACATATTTCTTCGTTTTGAATCTATCAGCTTTTGGTTTTCTGCCTTTGCTCTCATTGCTTCTACAAAGAATAAAACTGAATAACATCCTGAACCTGCTCCGCTATAATCACTGCAATAATTTGTTTGCACAGTATCGCTGGTTTAAAGTAGTATCTTTAAATTTTAGTCCACAGTCCAAAATAAAGCAACTCAAATGGCATGGTATTTTAGATTAACATACAGGAAAAAAAAACACTTGACAGAACTCAATCAATTCAACTGCGGTTATTCTGTGGCGTTTGGTGTTCAGCAGGATGTATCAATTAGAATATTCACAAGCCACATAAAATAAAGCTGAGAAATGGAAGCAGTTTCATGAGATAATTGCATCGACAGGTTTGTCAATGCTTCTTTTTTTTCTCAATTTGATTTATTGATCGGTTCTAGCAAGTGTCATTGCCATCAAATTCTGAAGAAGTATTCACCTTTACTTTACCAAATGAGTTATACTGTATTAATGTCGTGACATACCATTTCACTTTAAAATACCACATCTACTTTGTTAACATCTTTGTATCAAGTCATTCCTGAAATATGCAACTCTGTAGTTTCTTTAGATAACGTCATTAAAACACAGTAACACGTGAAGAACATATCAATCGATTTAAGGATATGTTTGAGCAACTGCAGTATGCTGGCTTTGTATTAAAATAAAAATCTCGCCAAAAATGACTTATCACAAACAAGGGCAATTTATCGAGGACATAGAACAAGTGCCACATCTGGAATTCTGGCGACTAACATTTCCCATTCTTAATATAAAATGGAAAATCAGAAAAGCCTTCTGAATGTAACTGTGATGTTAATGTGATGCACTGTCCCCATAACAATGTTCCTCTTCCTGATTTGCTAAACAGACACAATGACAATAATCTTCATATTGATATGATGAACATTCTCAATAGTCCTGGTGTTCAGATTTTACTTTTGGATTTTCAGTATTTTTTACTTGGTTTAAATTGGATACCTATTGGAGAGTTAATTGTAGTTCGCAAATAAATAGGCAAAGATTTTGGTGGGTTGCATTTGTCAGGACATTTGGCAGTTAATTAAAAGATTGATGGTTTGTAATCACCCAGAAATGACGCACTTGTTTCTCCCCTCGAAGTCAGTACTATTCCGACACTCATGAGAACGTGACCCGGAAGCAATTGCCCCCGGGGTCACGTGCTCATGAGTGTCGGAATGGTAAAGTAGAGAAGATGAATGGTGAACTGATGTAAGAGGCAGAGATTCGCGTTTTGGGCCATTGGGCTATCTTCCAGCGTGCAGGTGACCTGCATAAGAGGGACAGGTTCCACTTGAATTGGAAGGGGGACAACATCCTGATGGGAGATTTGCTAATGCTACTCAGGAGGCTTTAAACTAGTAACACATCAGTTAGAGATAGTGGGGATTCCAAATCGATGGTAAGAAAAGAGACAAGTGTCAGGTGACGACAGTAGAGTAAGTTAAAGTGTCAAGGCAGGCAAGAGCATGGCAATGAAGCAGGCAAGACTGATAAATTCAACTGCATTTATTTCAGAGCAAGAGATCTGACAGGCGAGACAGAGGAACTAACTGCACGATTGGATACATGGAACTGCGAGACCATAGCTATTAGAGAAGCATAGCTATCAGGAAGAGATGGGACTGGCAGCTTAATGTTCCAGGGTATAGATGTTGTAGAAAAGATGGAAAGGGAGGAAAACCAGCGAAGGGGTGGTACTTTTGATTAGAGATAACATTATTCTGTACTTTGGGGACAATATTCCTGGAAGAACGTCCAGTGAATGATTTTGCGTGGAACTGAGAAACTAAAAATATATGATGACTTTATTGGAACTGTACTACAGCACACCACCCCCAGTAGTCGGTAGGAAATTGAGAAGCCAATTTGTAAAGAGATACTTAAGAGGAAATCAAAAGTGCAAATAGTTTAAGGATAATCAAAAGATATTTTACAAATGCATTAAGGGAAAAGGAGCACAACGAAGCAAGAAATCGGGCCCTTAAAGAACAAGAGAGCATCTGAATTTTGGAAGACAGGACATGGGTAAGTTACTAAATGTATATTCTGTGTCTGTATTTACTGTGGGGAAGGACAGATAGGGAACTTGGGGAGATAAGCAGTGTTGTCTTTAAAATAATCCATAAGTCAGAGAACGCAACTACATGGATAAACCATAGGACCAAATCAAGTGGTTCCCAGAACATTTTTGGGAAACTAAGGAAGAAATTGCTGCGTCCCTTTCTCGAATATCTGTTGTACCAACAGCCACGGATGAGGTGCCAGACATCTGAAAATTGGCTGATATGAGGGAACTTTAGATGTAAGACTTATGTCAGTGTGGAGAGATAAGATTTACATGCATTTGGATATTCAAGGACAGATTACGGATTGTCAACATGGCTGCATAAAAGTAACATCGTGTTTTTGAAGAAGTGACTGAGAAGACTGATGAAGGCAGAGTGACAGACTTTGTTAATATGAACTTCAGCAAGGTATTCAACATGGTTGCGCAAGGGAGACTGGTACGCCAAGTTAGAACAAATTGGATACAGGAGCAACTGGCCAATGGATTTTAAAAATTGGCTTGAAAGTAAGAGTCAGAGGATCGTGGTGCAGTGTTGTTTATTGGGACTAGAGGCCTGTGACCAGCAGTGCACCACAAGGATCAGTGCTGGGTCCAATGCTTTCCCTCATTTATGTGGGTGTGAATATCGGCTCAGTACGCTGAGTAAGTTTGCAGAAAACACCAAAATAGACGGTGTTGCAAACAGTGAAGAAGGTTAGCTGAGAGTACAACGGGACCTGGATTAGATGGGCCAATGGACCGATGAGCAACAGATGAAGTATAATTTAGATAAATCTAGGGTAATGTATTTTGGCAAAGTATACAAGGGCAGGGCCTTTATAGTTAATGTTGGAGTACTGGTGTTGCCGAACAAAAACACATAAGTGCTCAGGTGCATAGTTCATTGAAAGTGGAGTCACATATTGATTGGCTGTTGACCCGTTCATTGGACAGTGCATTGAGTATAAGAATTAGGAAGTCATGTTGCTGCTGTGCAGAACATTTGTGAGGTCACTTTATAGTACTGCATTCAATTTTGATCTCCCTACTATAAGAAGGATATTGTTAAATTTGAAAGGGCTCAGAAAAGATTTACAATGATGTTTCTGGAATTGGGTTGTTGAACTATCAGGAGAGGCTGAGTAGGTTGTGAGTTGCAACCCTGCAGCGTCAGAGTTTAATCTGATTTGATTGACTGATTATTGTCACATGTACTTAGGTCGAGTGAAAAGCTTTGTGTTGCATACAGTACAGAAGGATCATGCAATGCAAGTACATAGGTAAATAGAACACAGTGAAGCCATCGAATCATAGTCATAGAGAAGTCCAGCACGGAAACTGACCTTTCCATTCAACTCATCCATACCGACCAGATATCCGAACCCAATCTAGTCCCACCTGCCAGCTCCCTGCTCACATCCCTCCAAACACTTCCTATCCAAATGCCTTTTAAATGTTGGAGTTGTAGTAGACTCGACCACTTCCCCTGGCAGCCCATTCTAACGTAGAAAAATACAGCGCAGTACAGAGAATTTAGCCCTCGATGTTGCGCCGATCCAAGCCCACCTAACCTACACTAGCCCACTGTCCTCCATATGCCTATCCAATGCCCGTTTAAATGTCCATAAAGAGGGAGAGCCCACCACTGCTACTGGCAGGGCATTCCATGAACTCACGACTCGCTGAGTAAAGAATCTACCCCTAACATCTGTCCTATACCTACCACCCCTTAATTTAAAGCTATGCCCCCTTGTAATAGCTGACTCCATACATGGAAAAAGGTTCTCATGGTCAACCCTATCTAAACCCCCAATCATCTTGTACACCTCTATCAAATCACCCCTAAACCTTCTTTTCTCCAACGAAAACAGCCCCAAGTGCCTCAGCCTTTCCTCATACGATCTTCCTACCATACCAAGCAACATCCTGGTAAACCTC